>NC_141597.1:38069964-38229964 GCF_047967505.1 Dipteris shenzhenensis | reverse complement strand
AAATGACTCTGAGATCAGAGAATGGGTTTCTGATGTCACTTTGAATTTCAAAGGAAGGGAATATAGCCCCAATGGCTTTGGTAGGTGGACTCGATATCACATGGGTAGAAGAGCTTGGTTTCTTCATCAAAAGGAAAAGAGACTCTTTCTACTTATGTCAAAAAGGGAGTTCAATGGTGTTGAAGATCCATGGGATGCTACTTTCTTCAAAAAAGATATGACTTCAAGCCTTGTAGTAGGCATAATAATTCAGCAAAAAGACACCTTTGTGGATATTTTAACAAAGAGTTCAGATCCTGAAGTTGGCGGTATGCATTTTATTGTGTCAAGGAGAGACGCAAAGACCTTTGTGATGCCTCCTCCTCAAGCATCAAAGTTTCCAGAGCTGCAAAGGGCATTGGAGACTCTTTCATATACTTGGGAGCAATTTCCTAGTGTGGTGGCAAAAAGGATGCATGCAAAGATAATGCTTGAATACTTTCAGGATGCAGAATATGCTCCCCATATGCAAGAATCATCACATGAAGGAGATCAAAAAGCTCAGACTTCAATGCAGGGACAAGAAGAACAGGCACACTGTCACAAACCTGTAGAACATAAGCGCAAACTTCTAGAGCCAGAAATGGTGGATGTAACTAAGGATGATGAAAAACAAGCCTTGAGTGCACGGGAATTAGCAAAAATTGAAGAAGATCAAGGCCGATCCACTGCAGTTATGCTAGAAGCTCTTGCTAGCAAACCACGACGTGAAATGCAAAAGGCTAGTACTGCAAGAGCCATGGTTCCAAGCAGTAAGAAAAGACATCGTCCCACTGTAGAGAAAGATAATGTGGATGTAAAACGGTCAAAAAAAGAGAAAGATGAAGAAGACTCAGAATCCGAGGCTGAAGATGATCAGGATGAACTCACATCAATCAAAAATCTTAATCTGCGTCTTAATGAAGCAGTTACAGATGATGATGTGGGATATATCTGGGGTCAAAGGACGTGGTTTGTGAATGCCAAAGATGTGGAAGCTGCAGCTCTGTTTACTAATAGCCGAAGCCTTGATATATCCTATGCAATGCAAATATACGAGGCTTTGAGAGATGGTAAGAAACCTGTGGCAAGCAATGTGGTCTTGCGCCCAATAATGTTTTGTCCAACCAAAAATAGTTTTCTGGATCAAATAACATTTACAGGGCCTACACATTTCGAGGAGATCTTCAGTCAATTCTTTAAAAACACTCTAAAAAATATTCCACATGAACAAGGTGAAGAGACACAAGGAGAGAATATGCTAAAGGAAGTCAAGAAGGAATTTCTCCTTCATTGCAGATTCCAGCCCATTGATGGTCAACATTGGGCTTATGCTTGTAATCAGATCGCAAGGGAAGCAAAGGAGGGCAAAAGACTCACTCTAGAACAATTTGTAAAGATAAGCTCATTCCATTATTATCCTGCAACGATCTGTATATTCAAGCATGAGATTAAGTATTTGATTGAGTCCGAAAGACTTAATCATTATGTCCATGGAAAGCGTAAGATATCCTCAACATCAGAGGTCTTACAGAAGGCAAGGGTGATATGGACAACATTTGGTTCTCCAAATCTTGATTTGAAGCGAAAGGTCACAAAAGCAGATGCCGACACACTCACAAACTTTTATACTTCTTTGAGTGCAATTGTGCCTAGGGGAACCCAAGAGCGGGAAGAAAGTATGACAAGCCTCAAGGTGGTGAGGGACAGATATGCCGACTACACTTCTATCATATTTCGTCCTGTTGAAGTGTTCAATGAGATGCTTGAAACGTGCATTGCTTGTGAGCGTGGATAGCTGACCTATGAAGCTCCTTTGTTTATCTCCGGCAAGTCAAAGGTAATGGATAAGAAGGAGTTGACGGCAAGGATGTAGAGGCCTGTAAAGTACTTACCTGATAAGTATGCATCCATGGCAGCACAAAAAATTTTAAAGAAAGAATGGTTTTTTGGAAAAAAAGACAAAGACCACTACATGGAAGAATGCATCAATGTACAGGTGAGGCGTGATGCAGTGCATAGTGCCATCAAGTATTTGCTGTCAGAGAAACAAATTCCACTTATTGTAACATTGACTACAATGTGGTGAAGCATATAGCTTCTTTGTTAACACCCAAGGTAAAGCTATGGGCAAACAAGTGGATTAAAAAGGATGAAGATGGGTCGGAAATAGTAACCTCTTATATGAGAAAAGAGATCCCACAACAGGTGGTTGCATATGTGGAAAGATTAATCAGCGAGATCAGAATGCCGACAGATATGCACCAAAGCTTTCAATTCAATGTAGAGGTTACGGTAGAGTCTGGAAAGCTTGTCAACTTCAGGGGAGTCTCAGAAGATGACTTCTTCAAGAATGAGTCAGCATGGGATAAGCCACAACTATTCTTTATCAATGAAGTTTCTAGCGATGATATCCATAACTTCATTGATAGAATAGTATATACCACCATTAGCAAAGTGGCGATTTGTAACATTGTCATATTTGTTGATAAAAAAGACAAAGAAGCCATGCAGGTTACTCTAGAGCGAGCATATTCATCATATTTGAAGATCTATAGTGGTGTTTATGCAGCAAAGAGAGGCAAGAGAGAATGTGGCATAGCGATTTAAACTCTTGAATCATTCTTTCTGTGTATGCGGAGTCCCAACCCTGATCACTCCTTACAAAAGAACATAAGAGGGAATTCAAATAATTTGAGATTGATGCTAGAAGAGCAAGATATTCCCAAGTCCATACATTACCAAAAAAACAACTATGGAAGTCCTGCAAAAAGTGGGAGTCTCTTGCTTACCATGATGGAGAATTTGCTGCCGGCAGGTTGGGAGGTCACCTTGTGCAGGATCGGATATTTATTTGAGGATCTCCTAAGAAAAGGCAACTCCACCAATATTATTGAAAATAAGCATTTCATGGCCTATTTCCAGCTTCAAGCAGATCTAACCACAGGCTATGAAAAAGAGATAGACCACAAGGACACCGATGATGGATGATTACCTTGAAGATCATAATGTCCCAGTTGTTGATGATGAAAAGATGGACTTACATGACCCATTCACAGAGAGGTTGGTGGATGAAGACAAATATGATGATGCCTCCTTTGATAATTATGGCTTGCAGGGTTATGAAAAAAGGCCACTACGACAATACTTAGCGGTATGAACTCTCTATTTCTCAACTAAATACAATTTTTTAAATAAGATTTAAATTTAAAGATAATGAATCTAATCTCTCATATTTGTTTACAAGCAATAGAGGGAGAAGAAATGGATGAAGTCAATACGGAGGCACTCCCTTCTACTTCAACAATGCAACCACCTCTAAATTTGATTGAAAAATCAAATTTAGCTGCATTAGATAAAATGGAGAGCTCATTTCAAGTTAGGATCGTTTTGAAACGAGAACCTTAGTATTTAAGCTTTGGTAGAGAGGAGGTTTCAATCCTCTCCAATCCTTTAAAAGAGGTTAATGACAATGTTATCTTGGCCATTCTTAGGTAATGTTTATTTATTTATTGCTACTTCAATAAGCTAACATTTGTTTATTTATTCACAGTTCAGTTATATATCAGTTTCCTAGTGCAGAATGCAAATCAATTCTATGAGCTAATGTTTGTTTATTTCTTGGTGCAGTGTAGTTATTTCTCAGCTTCCTAGTACAGTGTGCAGCATCGTGTCTACATGCTCGATGCTCTCCTTTCTTCTATTCTTAGCTCTCCTCAAAAGACTATAGAAGATGTTTGTACCTGGTTAAGCCCTTTGAATTTAGATGGGGTGCGAGTCATCTTAATGCCTTATCATGAGGCGTAAGTATCAACTCTAACCTTATTTTTACTATTTCTTTGGCAAGTTTGTGTAAAACAATAATCATTTTTATTCTGGTGGTGTAGCTCACATTGGAGTCTGATCTTCTGGGACCTTAAACTCAACCATTTATGGTTTGTGAATTCAATAGAAGGCTATCATGCCAACTCCCCAAGGTAATTATTCTCTTAATATTTTTGATACTTTCTTATTTTGTATCTTATGATCATGACATATTAATATATTTCATATGTCATGCTGGACAGTGCTGCATATCGGCTAGTATCTACTGTCAGAACAACCACGGAGCAACAAGATCAAGTAGAATTCAAAAGATGTCTGCCAGTGGAGCAAAAAGATGGACACAGCTGTGGGTGGAGAGTTGCCTACAACTGCATGTTGTTTCTTAGAGAGATTTTTGATTTGGAGTTACCAGTCAAAATGGAATCATATACAGAAGCTGATCTGCTAGCATTTCAGGCTGAGAGTATTCAGCATCTAATTACTACCATTGCGAAACAACATGAAAATATGACTACATTGCAGCATGTATAAAACCTTATCTTTATACTTGTATGCTTGTTCCAGCCTTTAATTGGGATGTATAAATCTCATAACTTTTTTATATTTTCTTCCAAAAGGAGAAGAGAATGAGTCTAATGAAAGCATGCTATCTTTATACTTTTATGATTATTTAAACCATTAATTTTATTTGGGATGTGTAAATCTCATAACTTGTCTAATGAAAGCATGCTATCTTTATACTTCTATGATTATTTAAACCATTATTTTTATTTGGGATGTGTAAATCTCATAACTTTTTAAATTTTTCATCCAAGAGAAGGAGAGACTCACTCTAATGAAAGCGTGTATGAAACCTTTTTAAATTTTTGCTCCAAGCAGAGGAGAGACTTACACTAATGAAAGCATGTATGAAACCTTATCTGCTTGTTTAAGCCTTTATTTGGGATGTGTACATCGCATAACTTTTTTATATTTTTATGGCAGAAGGAGGATGTGGAGGACATAGCAAGTGAAGAAGAATACGATGTAGACTACTCCCTCAATAAGATGAGTCATAAAAATATGAATCTATTGGAGCAGATTGGAAGTTCATTCACTTGTATGTTGTTAATTCGACAACAACCTCATTTTTTTGAATTTGGTGAAGAAGAGATTTCAATCCTCTTGAATCCTAAGAATGAGGTTAATGTCAAAGTCATTACAACCATCCTCAGGTTTGATGCAGCCTTTTCCTTGGCTTTATACTTTGCTTATTTTGATTAAACCCAAGAAGCTAATACTTTTTTTTTAATATAGTAATGTTATAGCAAATTTTCCGCAAAATATACAAAGCGTTTCATATATGCTCGATCCTCGTATTTCGGAAGTGCTTAGCAACAAAGAAGAAACCATAGAGAATGTTTGCAAGTGGTTGAAGCACATTCCTATGAATGACGCACGAGTTATTTTTACAGCATATTATGAGAAGTAAGCATCAAACCCTACTTGTTTTTTCTATTGCATTGCTAGAATTGTCTCAAACACAGTAATTATTCTTTATTGATAATGCAGCTCACATTGGAGTCTGGTAGTCGTGGACATCCTTGCGAAGAAGTGCTTCTTTGCAAACTCAATGACATCCGTCCATGGCAATGTGTTAAAGTATAGACTACACTTGTCACTTCTTGACATGTAGATTGATATGCAATGCACATATTCACTGTTGTTATATGTTTTGATATGCAGATCAGCTCGAAAATTAGTAGATGCTATCGACATAGTAATGCGGCAATGTGCTTGGCACAACAAATAGAGTATATAACATGTCAGGTATCACATCAAGATAATAGCCACATCTATAATTGTGGATGGAGGGTGGGCTACAATTGCTTTTTGGTACTTGGTCATATTTTTGAGATGCAAAATGACACCACACTATCAACATATACGGATTTGCATCTCTATGCATTTATAACATGTACCATTCGAGCAATCATTGATTGCGAAATGAATGCCATCAAAGAGTCAAAGAGGATAGATGACCTCAACTCTACAAACATGGCTTCATTAAAAGAATTGGGAAGCTCTTTTAATGTTAGGGTTATGATTCAACATAGACCTCAGTATCTTGAATTTGGGGGAGAGGAGATTTCAATTCTCTCTAGAGCTTCAAATGAGGTCAATAACAACGTTATGATGGCCATTCTCAGGTTTGATACAAACTTTTTCTCTACTTGATAATTCAATATTTTGATTAAATCTAATAAGCTAATAAGCTAATATTCATTTATTTGTTGGTGCAGTATAGTTATCTCACGATTTGGTAGAGTCGTACAAAATCGTGTGTATATGTTGGATTCCCTCCTTTCTCCTATACTTAGCGATAGCAGAAAGACAATAGCCGATGTTTGTAAATTATTACAGCCTTTACATTTACATGGTGTGCGAGTCCTATTTATGGCATATCATGAGATGTAAGTATCATGGCAACCTTTATTTTCATCTTATACTGGCAACATTGTGTTAAATAATAATGGTTCTTAATTATTCATGTAGGGAACATTGGAGTCTGGTGGTTTGGAACCTTGAAGATAACTATTGTTGGTTTGTTAACTCGATTGCAGGCTTTCATGGCTCAGTGCAAACGTAAGTATTCTATTAATCTGTTGTTACTTCTATATTATGTACCTTATGTGATAGATACACTAAGTTTTTTTAATATGTCACGATGAGCAGGTCGATTGAGAAGTTGGTATCTGCTATCAGAGAAACAGGACAGTACAAAGACTCGGTAGACTTACAAAAGCATTTAGTAGTAGAGCAGGAAGATGGGCATAGTTGTGGGTGGAGAGGAGGATATACAATTGTTTAGGGCTGAAATCATTCGAGACCTAATTGCTGCCATTAGAATACAACGTGCAACTGAAGCAATACCAGAGCTTCCCTTTAAGGAAGAGGAGACTGAGTCTACTATGAAAGCACTGCACACTATAGAAGAAGTAGAGACCCAATGTACACCTACAACACCACAGCCTCCACTGGAAGCATCAGAAGAGTTGCCACCGCCTCTGCTTGCATTTAAGGAAGAGGATACTGAGTCTACTTCGAAAGCATTACATACTACAGAAGAAGTAGAGACCGAGTGTACATCTACAGCACCACAGGCTCCATTGGAAGCATCCGAAGAGTTGCCACAGTCTCCACTAAAAGCATCACAAGAGTTGTGATGCATGTATGATGTTGTGTTTGTAGTTTTTGTTGATTATACACCAATTTGTGACTTATTACTTAAGTGGCATAATTATGATATTTATATAATTTCTTTATGCATACAATTTTATGATATGAATGTGTGATGATGTGATTATTTGGAAATAAATCCTTGTGTGATGAGAATTTTGATATGAATATGTGATGATGTAATATTTGTAATATATTTATTTCATGCACACAATTTTATGATATGAATGTGTGATGATGTGATTATTTGGAAATAAATCCTTGTGTGATGAGAATTTTGATATGAATATGTGATGATGTAATATTTGTAATATATTTCTTCATGCACACAATTTTATGATATGAATGTGTGATGATGTGATTATTTGGAAATAAATCCTTGTGTGATGAGAATTTTATTCAGTTGGACAGTCTCCACTCACTTAAAGTAGAGCATTCGCAATGCTTCTCTCACTTTATTCCAACCCTTATCCTTATCATCTCCACTCACTTAAAGTTTCGCTTTATTCCAACCCTTATCATAGTGAACACATCATGCCACTCACTTTATTCCAACCCTTATCCTTATCGTAGTGAACACATCGTGCCTTAGTGCACTTGTATTCTTCCATCCTAGTCCTTCCACAAACACTCTCTTATTTCTTACATCCTAGTCCTTATGAGTAACTTGTATTCTTCTATCCTAGTCCTTCCGCAAACACTCTCAGAGTCTTCTTTCATCCATCCTGATAACCAAGTATTCTTCTATCCTAGCTCTTCCACAAACACTCTCTTCTTTCATCCATCCTAGTGCTTCTCATTAACTTGTATTCTTCTTGTATTCTTCTATCCTAGTCCTTCCGCAAACACTCTCAGAGTCTTCTTTCATCCATCCTGATAACCAAGTATTCTTCTATCCTAGTTCTTCCGCAGACACTCTCTTCTTTCTTGCATCCTAGTGCTTCTCATTAACTTGTATTCTTCTTGTATTCTTCTATCCTAGTCCTTCCGCAAACACTCTCAGAGTCTTCTTTCATCCATCCTGATAACCAAGTATTCTTCTATCCTAGTTCTTCCGTAGACACTCTCTTCTTTCTTGCATCATAGTCCATCTCCCTTTCTTTATCATCTCCTATCCTAGTTCTTCCGCAGACACTCTCTTCTTTCTTGCATCGTAGTCCATCTCCCTTTCTTTATCATCTCCCCACCCATGGATGTCCTTGGCATTGTCGAAGATGTGGAGTTCGGAATTAACAATCTCAAAGAATGGATTGCTGACCAAGGAGCACAGAGAGAGGCTAGAATTCGACAAGGTTCTCCTTTGACACACATGGAGAGAGAGGAATTTGCTGCACAAAGGCACGCAGAGAGGGAGGAGACTCTCAAGATAGCAGACAATGAAAGACTTCTAAGACGTATGATAAAAGCACGACAAGATCTATTAGACTTCTTAAGTAACCTGCGTTATCGTAGCTCCCGTCATGGGCGATTTGATGCGGATGCTGAGAGAACAATAAGAGCCTCTCAGAGAAATTATAAAGAAACAATTTGTGATTGCTTAAACTTCTTCTTCGCATGTAATTATGTTGAGGATACAGCTATGGAGGCAGTGAAGAATTGGGTTGTTGAGAAGATAAGAGAGACCAATGATGAGATCTTCTAGACTTAGATAAGAGAGACTGTATTAAGGTGTTTTTTGACACCATATGGCTTTGTATTAAGGTGTTTTTTGACACCATATGGCTTTGTATTAAGGTGTTTTTTGACACCATATGGCTTTGAGTAATATGATCTACTTCTTGTACAAATGTGATGTTAAGATGATGTTAAGAGAGACTGTATTAAGGTGTTTTTTGACACCATATGGCTTTGAGTAATATGATCTACTTCTTTACAAATGTGATGTGCTCTTTTTGAAATGTACTCTAGTTTTCATAACATGTCACGCCATTTTTTCTAATTTGATTTTTTAAAATCTTACTTTTTTGTCTCTTTTAACAATGTGATGTACTCTATTTTTAACATCTCACGTCATTTTTTCTAATTTGATTTTTTTAAATCTTCTTTTTGACTCAATGTTTTGTTTTATAAGAGCCTCTTTTTTTGAAATGTTTTATCCAAAATTATCTCACAAAATGAATTTGGACAGTGCAAGAGTCCAAAATTAATGAAATAGGTGTTCTATCTTCTACACTCCTTTGAGCCCTTGCATGTTGTCGAGGCAATAAGCCCTTCGTTGAGGCATTCGATCTTTAGAGTTTGAGAGAGTTGAAGATTGAGAGAGCTCTTCTTGTGAGCTTTCATCCTGAGAGAGTTCTTTAGATTTTTGTCCATAATTTTCATTCTTTGAGAGATTTGGTTTCAAGTAAGAGATAGATTTCTTTCCTTACTTCTTTGTGTGAAAGAGAGAAAGGTCTTGTAAGATTTTTGAGAGCTTTGAGAGAGACACTCTCTAGCAGTTGTCAACTTCGACACAGAAGGAAACTACAACTCTAAGGCACATCTACAGTAGTGCAGGCTGCAATCCTACATGATACAATCTATTTAGATAGGAAGGAGAAGGCTAGCTGTAGCTAGCTTCAACGCTGCTGCTCTCATTCTCCAGCTTGGGCAGGCTTTTCGAGTTTGCAAGTAGCAGGATGGAGGCATGCAACTAGTGAGGTTATTTTAGAGAACGACCTTATACAAAGATCACATGCAAATCAGCCCTCGACAAAGCAATCTTGCAAGATCCCAAAAAACTAACAACCGACTCCCTCGACCTGCAAGCAACTCAATGCTTAGCAAACAACTCCTGCAACTCGTAGTGAAAGCGATGTCTCCACTCGACTAGAGTGACTCGTCTCTTGACAACCTCTATAATCATGGCGGCCTCCATCAACAAGGCAACGACCAGATCCAACAACATGAAAACTCCTTCAACAGCCACCTCGCTCCTCTAACACAACCTAGAGCTCAACCACCACTGCAACAGCTTCATTACAACTGCAACACAGGTTCACCAAGTAGCACAGGATGCTCATCAGCCAAGATCTTGAGAGCTTCACCAACATGGTACATAGCGGCTCTATGCGGCTCTACCTTCGTCCCCACCGAGAGGCGACACAGCCTTCCATGACAAACGAGAATCGATGACCCTCCACAGCTCCAAAGCTCCAAAGATCAGAGTATCCGGTGACCCTCCAAACAACAACTCCACTACAGACACCAGCTCACAAGACTGCAATGAAGGCTCTACACCGACTTGCTTCAAAGCAAGCCTCCATGCAAATGAACAATTCGACAGCTACGCCTCCACCACACACGGTCGACCATACGAGGTGCCATGAACACCTGCTTAGAGATGGCCAAGTACCAAGCTCCAACACAACAACGAGCTAGCTCTCGGCAAAGAAAGAGGCTTCTCAGCAGCCTTTATCCCTCTGGTGGCCCAGCTCCTTCATCGTCTTCTCTGCCTCCATGCACACTGCAAGCCAGGCGCCAACAACCAGCAGATAGCTCCAACCGGCTCCATGACGGGCTCCACGTCATTCACGACAAACTCTGGAACTACTAGTTGCTGGATATGAAATGAGGCCCGAGGCCTTTGCTTTTATAGGCCCCAAGGGGCTGGCAAAACCTACCAAACCAGGCCCCTAGATTTAGCCGACCTGGTCAGTTCTTCCTGCCCTAAAAAACCGACCTGGTTGGCTGTCGCTACCAGCCCAAGCAGGGCCCTATATAAGGGTCTTTTCTAGGCCCTTTTTCAGCCTTTGTTCTAGGGATTCAGCCCCACTGGCCAGCCCATCTACAGGCCTGATCTGCTGGCTCCAACCAGACCCACCATCCTCAGCCAATGGCTGACCCAGGTGCTGCTGCTCCCTTCCATGGTTGCGCCACCTATAGGCTCTATTGCAGGCTGTCCATTTGCACATAGATGCCCTCCACATAGGCGCCTTTGTCTGTGCAATCCCGTACCATGTCTGATGCCCCTGACTGACCTCCTACCAGGTTAGATCCAGGACTTGCTTCGCCTTTTACTCCTTCCACACATTCCGTCTGTGGCAACCATGCTAGTCTCTTTGATGTGAGGTGCTACCCATGTGGCAGCCCCCTCTCTTTCTTCTCTCTTGGGCACATCCTGCCCTAGGTCTCCCTCCCCCACGCTCTCCTCATTTGGGGGCTTACATACGGAGAGGTGACCATTCCAACTCCCCCTCTCACCAACACATTCAGGCCCAATGCCAACACATCGATGAAGATGCTCCAGTAACTCCCTGGTCATAGTCCTTTCGAACTCTTCGATGTCAAAATCTTTTCCTGGCTTTTCATCGAGTGGCTCCTCCTCCACCAGGTCTGGGTCTGCTTCCACACACCATCTTGGTATACAGGTCCATCTTTGGTAGCACCTCCTGGCACCACCATCTTCCGTCACATTCCTGCTTTGAACTTGAGCAATCCAGCCGTCATGATCTTCCAGTTGTCCCCCTCATAATGAGTGAACAACCTGGAGTCTTCCAAGCACCATGCTCTGAGGGTCTGTTTCAAGCCGTACCTTCCTTTGGCAAGGTCTGCAACAAAAGTACATCTCCAAATGACCTGGACCGTGAACTGTAAACACACCTGACTGAACCTGAGTCACCCTCCTCCTCACAAGGGCACAATCCTGCAGTCGTGAAAGTCGATTCCCAAGAGCTTTTGAATTAGGGTCGTCCTTCAACAAGGTCCCAGGGGCCTTTAGGCTCCCACACCTATGAGCCTCCTACTTGGGCTCTGATACCATGTTAGAAATGACCCAACAGAGGGTACACACAGAGGAAGACTTATAGTAATGCCCAGGAGCTCACACAGTGTGCATGTGGGGTGTGGAATTACAAACTTTTTTACTTAATGTGCATAATATAGATGTGCAGACTCAACAATAGACAATGAACCAGCCATATAGAGAAACCATCAAAATATATATCTCTGTCCAAAACTATGGACACAATACAAAAGAGAGAGATCCAGAGTCCCATCAATGGTGTGGTCCTCTGATCTTACCACAAGGTCTTTCTCCTATCTGCCAGCTATCTCTATACTCAAGCCTGCATGCTCCAGCTCGAGCGTAAGTAGACTTTCTGTCCAGATCCCTTCCACCTTCCTCAGCCTAGGTGGGCAACATCCTTAGCTAAGTCTGCAGCTACTGTTAGCTCTCTTCTCCTCCAATGATGAGGCCCAAGACAAGCTTCCTGCTGCTCCTTTCTGATGGGACTTTTCTGCTACTCCAAGTGATGATGATCTCAGCACCTTGCTGCCCTAGAAGATTACCAAGGTCCAGCCATTCTTGGCTAAATCTGCAACCCTTCTTGCACTCTCTCACCTCTTGTAGATAGGCCCAGAGAGTAGGCTTCCTGTTGCTCCTTTCTGCCCTACAACTGCTGGTTGCTGGATATGAAATGAGGCCCGAGGACTCTACTTTTATAGGCCCCAAGGGGGTGGCAAAACCTACTGACCCAGGCCCCTAGATCTGGCTGACCTAGTTAGTTCTTCTTGCCCTAAAAAACGGATCTGGTTGGCTGCCCCTACTAGCCCAACCAGGGCCCTATATAAGGGTATTTTCTAGGCCCTTTTTAGCCTTTGTTCCAGGGATTCAGCCCCCTTGGCCAACCCATCTCCAGGCCTAATCTATTGGCTCCAACCAGACCCACCAGCCTCAGCCAATGGCCGATCCAGGTAAAGTATAGGATTGAAAACCTAACAGTAGCCCTAACCGTAAATGAATATGTATATATTTATTCTTTTCAATGTTATCTAGTATAGTATTATTCATTTGAGGTGTGCTCTCTGTGCCCTCTCCTCATCTCCACTCTTCTTCTCTCCCTCTCCATATTTGTTCATGGTATCAAAGCTACCTTGCCTTCTGTTTAGGCATTCCGATCCTTATGAGAGAGTGAAAGCTTGAGATTGAGGGATTCTATTTAGTAGCATTCTTTCATTCCGTTGAGAGATTTCTATCTATTCCATTCATTCATATCTTCTTGTGAGATATTTGAGAGAGAGTTAGTCCTTCTCCTATCCTATTCTATGAGTGAGTCCTAAACAATCCATGAGAGACTATTCTACTCGTCGAATTCAGTCATTCCCTATTCTATTAGGAAGAGAAAATCGCTTAATCTAGAAAACTAAAGCAAGATAGGAGATGCAATAAAAAGCATATTACAAAGACTCAGTCTACAATGTACTAGATGGACATCAAGTAGAACTACATCGACCTAAGCTACAGACGCTCCTATAGCCTACACAAACAAGAGGTAGCCAACAATAAGAAACTACAGGACCTGCACTTCAAAGCATCCCAATGAATCATGAAAGGAATAGAAGACGGACACGACTACAAATGCAGAACTTGATGCATAGACAAGCTGCTAGTAGCTATACCAAGAATTAACATAACTACAGAAAGGCATAAGGATGACTGAGCTAAAAGCCAACAACAGTTATGGACAGAAGACCCATGATGTAGCATCAAGCACAGAAGATATTTTTTTGGCATTTTCATCCTTAAAAAGCCTTCTAGGCTATTCTTGGCATCTTTTTCCATATTAAGCCTTGTAATAACATATTAGATTGCATTGTAATCTCTATCTTCACTAGCAAAGTAGATGTTAGTTGAAACAGCTAGCATTGTCACAGAAACTAGCAAAGTAGATGTTAGTTGAAACAACTAGCATTGCTAAAATGGGATAAGATGGAAAATACATGGTGCTTTACGCTTGAGATTCCTCAAAGTGATATTGGCATTTTTTACCTTTGCACAAAGGGGCTTATGGTCCAAAATGCATCACTAATAGCTACACTTGAAGAGGAGAATGAAATCATCATGCTTCTCAATGATGTGGCGAAATCATACTCTAATTTGGTCACAGCCTTGAAAAATGTACACAATCGTATACATGAGGGTGTTATCTCTTCTCTTCTTGATGAGAAGAAGTTAAGTAAGTCCACTAGAGCATCTACATCAAGCACATGAACTATAATGAAGCATTGTTCTTAGTACAAAAAGGAACCGCTTCAAGAAGCACCCTATGCATAAAAGGACAGATGACCACTTGAGTAGAGAGTGCACCAATTCCCCCTTGATGAGGAGCCTCCACAAGGTCTCTTAGCAACTAGCAAGGGGTCTCATTCGTGCTCCGCCCAGAGGCAGAGAGGAGTTTGAGCATTAGCCCCTTATGTGACACCCAGAGATCAGAGATCAGGAGGGGTGTATGCTCGAACAACGGACTCACATTGGTTGGGCACAGTGGGACACTAGTCCAACCAAGTCTTTTGGCTGATGGAGCAGAGTAACCATGGAGGCAAAGGCGAGGCTTGACGCCATAGCGCATCTGCGAGGGCCAGGGCAACGGATGAGAGAGATTGACCTAACCATTCCTGAGTCCTGAAGAAGGAACCTTAATCAATTATTTACCAAATACGCTTCTCTAGTCCTTGTACCATGTCTCCTTATTATCCAAAACTTTGTAATAAGCCTATTGATAAAGGCTTCTCGCATTTTTTATATTACTTGATGTAGTGCAATACTTCTCTCTTAGTTCATATTGAGGGGGGTGCTAAGATTTGATAGTCAAGGTGATTCAAACATGTGGATATTGGATAGGACTTGGTAGCGTATATAGTAAGGTGGTGCCTTGTGTGTAAGGTTTGAAGCACAAGGGGCCTCCTTATTTTGTAAGGTTGATAGTCAATACTATACATGATGTGTTGGAGTATCTCATTGTTATGGTTCTCCTCCATTGCTTTCTCCTACCACGTTGCATGAATGTTGCTTATCAAACTCCCCACCTCTTCTCTCCTAGTTTTCTACAAATAGGTAAAACATAGATCTTTTAATGATACATGTTGCCCAATGCCAAATCGATAGTATTGTACACATGACTGCTAGAGTCAACATTGTGACTTGCAAATAGTATTTCAAAGAGTCAAGTGGCGATCAAGGGGTTAGTATTTTCAAGGTACAAGGATTGCTCTAGAAAATGGGTGCATTAGATCAATGTGGGAGTTGTGTGCTTCATGCTAGAGTTAGATCAATGTTAGAGGTATGCTGTAAACCAATGTCAGAGTTATGTTCAACCTATTTTCCTTTATAAATTTATATGTGATCTTGAAGAGCATGCAAAATCATTTCAAAGCATGTAAAAGGAATTAGGAGATAGAGTGTACTTTTCTCGAAATAATATTTACTTCAAAGCATGTCCACAAAATAAATTAAGATAAACATAATATTTACTTTTCTCAAAATAATATTTACTTCAAAGCATCTCTGTCCTCGCTTGAATTGTACGTGTCCTCGCAATGGATTGGTCTATTTGGGACATCATTCTTTGGCAGCCTCGCAAATACAACCGAATGGCACGGTTGGCAGTGGCAAGATTTTCTTTTGGGCATTGGATAAGGTAATTGGCACTCTTTTAAGCTCGACTTGACAGAGAAAGAGTGACACTTTAACGGAAATGAGCCTTTGTCAATCAAGCAATTGTCGTCATATATTTACTATACGTGAACTCCAAGTGAGCAACGTACTAGGCACGTCCACATGTTTTAATCTTCGTTGCACTCATTTTAAATGATACTCGCTTTTAATCTCGGGTGCAGATGATGGCATTGTTGCTGTCTAGCCTCATGTATGGTAACTTTCCCTCATTTGATATCTTAGTCTGTATAGGTGGTCCGGCCACACGGCCTCTGTGACAACAGTCATCTCTAGTGCGGGTGGTGCAAATCCCATAGTAGTGTCTTCGTCACTGGATTGGATGTGCAAGGTAAAGCTGGAACCTACCAAGTTATTATTCATTGGAACAAACAAAAGACAATTTAGAACTTATAATCTAGGTTGGGACTTCTGAGTCACTTTGCAACAGTGGCACATTGCACGCCACTGTTCAAGGGGAAACACCCTTCTTTGCAGTCCTTGTCTAAGAATGTGCTTGCTCTCGTATCGATGAGAAACGATGTGTCAGCAAGTAGCTTGTGCTGGCTGGTATAAATCAACCTTCCACAGAGTCCCCAAAAGATTTTATACACTGAAAAGATGCTAATCACAAGGCTTCTCCTATATCACTAACACTTCTGACATTGAGTCTACGGTAGTGCTCACTGCTTTTTGCTGTCTGGAAATAAGAAGGTAATAAGGATCAGAGTCCAATGTTCTATTTTCAAGTGCACAAGGGTAGCCTCAAGATCTCTCGCTTGATGGCTCCAAAGAGGTCCTACCTTTTGAGTTAATGTTTATTCCTAGTCCTCCATACCCTTAAAACGTTCTCCTCTCAAGGTAGTCTGCTATTTGTAGTACAAACACTTTGCAAGGAAAAATGGGACATTAAAAAAGCTTGCAGTCCAATGAGGAGCAGCATTGCTGGGGTATTGAAGAAGTTTTCCATTTCTTAACGCACCTATAGTTTTAGCTTCTAACATTCTAACGTAGAATGAGTGTCTTACTCTACCCTTTCGTCTCAATCCTCCCCTTCCTACAAAGTAGGATAGAGAACAAACATCGCTTTGTATTCTAGTTCTAAACTCATTGCACTCTTCCTTTTGTAGCAGAATGACCCGTGAATGTTGCTAGTTCTCTCTCTCTCTCTCTCTCTCTAAGAAATTGTTAAAAGAATGATTGTTTTTTAGAGTTTTATGATCCAAGGCTTAAAAAGCACTTAGACTAAACCTTATAGCATGTCGTAAGATACAGGTGCTTGAGAAAAATGACTTTTTAAAGCGGGGGGCGGGGGGTTTAAAAACTAGTACTATATATAATAAAAAATGAAGTACAGCAGAAAAAACAAAAAGTGCAGCATCCTGGAACAAGGAGATAGAATCAAAATGGTCTAAACATCTCAGCCCATGAGGGCTAAGTAGACCTGCCAGAATAATAAGCTCTTTCTACAAAAGTAGCCAAAAGTTCTACATAGACTCCTCCGAAACCTCTTCAAAGAATGAGCCTGCATCATGGGTCTTCTTAAAAATAGGATTATTTCGATGTTCCAGATGTTCAGTACTGGAACCATCTGCTAGATATTCAAGAGAGTATTCAACTCCCCTTTTATCACCAAAGAGGGCTTGCTTCAAGGTACGGTGAAAACTAATAGATGCAATCAAACCATCTACACACACTTCTTCAAACTCCACGGACTACCACACATTCCCAAAATGAGACCCCTTTTTTGCTCTTACAAAGGAAACATAAAGGAGAAACTTCAGGATTGCAATTCGAAGTCCGATCCTGCACGAAAATTCTCCCAAAATAATCTTCCAAAGCTGTGCTATAAAGGGGGGATGTTGGAAATCTCCATTCACCGCGAAACAAGTTGACTTTACAACCCACAATATTGTAACTAGTCTCTTGCAGGTAATGCATGAAAACTGAAACCAACAAAAAATAATGCTTGAAAGAGTGACATGAATGTTAATAAATGAATAATGTTTTTGAAATTTTTACATCATAATGTTTTGCGTTCTACTTCTTTGGGCTTTTATGGGACACGTTGTAAAGTAGTGGCATACAATTCAAAACCTTATAAGAAGGTGTGGCATTCCGAACATGCATTATTCTAAGCTTCCAAACTAACTCACTGTCAAATGCCGCATGAGAAAACTAATGCTTTTGAGAAATAGGTGCAACCCATGGGTTAAATGGATCTTTTAAGTTTCTTAAAGAAACTCTGAGCCAATCGACTTTAAAGAATTCTAATATATGCAAGCAAGGGAGGCTTGTGGTTAGCTAAGTATCAGCGTGAGGTAATGGACTCAAGATAATGAGGACATAAGGCCAAAAGTCTATCATGGTTTCCTGTAGCATCTAGCTCAATGTATCTTGATATAAGCAAGACATGGCGTCACTAGTGAGGGTAATGTTTCTTGAGCGTGGACATGAGCCCTCAACAATTTCCAATGACTAGGTGTGTCTTTTTAGAGTGGAATGCCAATGCCTACGTGGTAGCTATAACCTTGCTGAGACCCTGATAGAAGTGAAAGTGTGTCTCACATATTCCATTTCAACGCACAAATGAGTGTACTACTACTTTGAAATTTTGTAGAAAATGGGAAGTGAAGAGTGCAAAATTGGCAGTCCTGTCAAAAGCGAAAAGTAATTCCCATAGTAGTTTGGGAATTCTGCCAAATGGGAAGTAAATCGAATCTCATTGTGAATTGCAAATGGGCAGTTAGTGTTGATGGGGACTACCAACAAACACTGAGGTTTGGGGCAGCATGGGATATATTTGGATGATCTAGCTAACGGTGGATGGAGGGGCCAACTCTTGTGCGTACAGGGCTAGAGTGTGCTCCAAGGTGATTGGATCACATGAAAGTTCCATAATCCTTCATTTTGGAAGAGAGGAGAAAAAAATTAGATTCACGGTTGAGTTTTATGGGAGGATGGTCAGATTCAAATCACAAGTTATCTTTAGCGTACCCCAAAATCAGCCATGCTGGATTATATTTAGCTCTTCTTCACCTTCTCACCAGGAGAATTGCGATACAGCCTATGTGTCACTGTAAAATAGGCGCCCTTCTCCTAACTCTTGATCCTCTGCTTTCTTCATTTCCCCACTGCTTTTTTGCAACGTGGCTTTTTAGAGGGGATATTTGTTAGAAATGATCCAACAGAGGGTACAGACAGCGGAAGACTTATAGTAATGCCCAGAAGCTCACACAGTGTGCATATGGGGTGTGGAATCACAAACTTCTTTACTTAATGTGCATAATATAGATGTGCAGACTCAACAATAGTCAATGAACCAGCCAGATAGAGAAACCACCAAAATATATATTTCTGTCCAAAACTATGGACACAATAGAAAAGAGAGAGATCCAGAGTCCCACCAATGGTGTGGTCCTCTGATCTTACCACAAGGTCTTTCTCCTATCTGCCAGTTATCTCTAGACTCGAGCCCCCGTGCTCCACCTCGAGCGTAAGTAGACTTTCCATCTAGATCCCTTCCACCTTGGTGTCTTTGCACTAGCCTAGGTGGGAAGACCCTTAGCTAAGTCTACAGCTGCTGTTAGCTCCCAAGACAAGCTTCCTACTGCACCTTTCTGATGGGACTTTTCTGCTGCTCCAAGAAGTAGCCAAAAGTTCTACATAGACTCCTCCGAAACCTCTTCAAAGAAAGAGCCTGCATCATGGGTCTTATGAAAAATAGGATTATTTCGATGTTCCAGATGTTCAATGCTGGAACCATCTGCCAGATATTCAAGAGAGTATTCAACTTCCCTTTATCACCAAAGAGGGCTTGCTTCAAGGTATGGTGAAAACTAACAGATGTAATCGATCCATCTACACACACTTCTTCAAACTCCACGGACTACCACACATTCCCAAAATGAGACCCCTTTTTTGCTCTTACAAAGGAAACATAAAGGAGAAACTTCAGGATTGCAATTCGAAGTCCGATCCTGCACGGAAATTCTCCCAAAATAATCTTCCAAATCTGTGCTATAAAGGGGGGATGTTGGCAAACTCCGTTCACCCTGAAACAAGTTGACTTTACAACCCACAACATTGTAACTAGTCTCTTGCAGGTAATGCATGAAAAATCAAACCAACAAAAAATAATGCTTGAAAGAGTGGCATGAATGTTAATAAATGAATAATGTTTTTGAAAGTTTTACATCATAATGTTTTGCGTTCTACTTCTTTGGGCTTTTATGGGACACGTTGTAAAGTAGTGGCATATAATTCAAAACCTTATAAGAAGTTGTGGCTTTCCCAACATGCATTATTCTAAGCTTCCAAACTAACTCATTGTCAAATGCGGCATGAGAAAGCTAAAGCTTTTGAGAAATAGATGCAACCCATGGGTTAAATGGATCTTTTAAGTTTCTTAAAGAAACTCTGAGCCAATCGACTTTAAAAAATTCTTATATGTGCAAGCAAGGGAGGCTTTTGGTTGGATAAGTATTAGCGTGAGGCAATGGACTCAAGATAATGAGGACATAAGGCCAGAAGTCTGTTAGGGTTTCGTGTAGCATCCAGCTCAATGTATCTTGGTGATGTGGTTATATAAGCAAGACATGGCGTCATTAGCGAGGGTAATGTTTGTTGAGCTTGGACATGAGCCCTCACCAATTCCCAATGACTAGGTGTGTCGTTTTGGAGTCGAACGCCAATGCCTACGTGGTAGCTATGCCCTTGTTGAGACCTTGATAGAAGTGAAAGTGCATCTGATATATTTCATTTCAATGCGCAAATGAGTTTACTACTACTCTGGAATTTTGTAGAAAAGGGGGAAGTGAAGAGTGCAAAATTGGCAGTCCTGTCAAAAGCGAAAAGTAATTCCCATATTAGTTTGGGAATTCTGCCAAATGGGAAGGAAACTGAATCTCATTGTGAATTGCAGATGGGCAGTCAGTGCCGATGGGGACTACCAAAAAACACTGAGGTTTGGGGTAGCATGGGATATATTTGGATGATCTAGCTAATGGTGGATGGAGGGGCGAACTCTTGTGCATATGGGGCTAGAGTGTGCTCCAAGGTGATTGGATCACATGAAAGTTCCATAATCCTTCATTTTCGAAGAGAGGAGAAAAAAATTCCCTCCTCGCTTCTTCTTGGTGTTGGGATTTCTTTTGTCCCATCCTCTTTTGATGAAAGAGACTCCTTTGGTACTGCCAACACTGTCCCTTCCACAGGAGGCTCCTTCCGCCTTCTATGTCTGTTTGCTGCTCATGCTGACCAAGGCCCCCCTCAAGCCTGCCATTATAGAGAGCGAATGGGTCACACGATTCTTCTGCGGACCCACACACGAAGCGGTTGCTTTTTAGCTTTTCATTTTTTGGACCTTTGTTATATTTGTTTACGTAAAACATTGGCATGCCTTGAAATTAAACTTGGTTGATGGTCCCACCATCCATGTAGCTTCAAAGCTTTTGCAATTTTGGAAGAGACCTTGAATATCAGTGTCAGCATAACAAACATATTGCTGACATGTTCATCTCCATTCTCGATCAACATATTGCTTTAGAGAACTCCAAAAGACTTGAAAAGAGCCAACCTAATTTAACCTCTTGCATCCATAGGGTCTAGCTTTAAACTTTCATATTTGCTCAGTTTTTGAACGTGTCAAAGCTTCATCGTTGTACCATCTTGAGGTGCATTTTCTCATTCTTTTTTAGCATAATCTGAGCCGAGATAGCTAGGGATGATTCCACCACACTGCACAGCCGAACAGCAACACACTCTACATTTTTTATGTTTTGGAACTGGCCTTGCATATTGGCATTGAAAGGAAATAAATCACTACTATTGAGGCATGCATGGTGAGGGCACTGCCAGGCAGCATATTGCTTTACAAATTGGAAGACCGCTTGTTCTGTCCTTGTTTTGCCAAGGTTTACAAAACATGGTATGCCTCCGGTATAAGCAAGAGAGATTGTGATTCGTTTCAGGAGGAGATACATGAAAGCGATGCTCAGTGATGATAAAGCCTGCATTATTAGAAGAGATCATACAAAGCTAATGCGAAACTTTAGCCTGCTTGCAGAAAGATGCAAGTCATGTTCTTTGCAAACTCCTATTATAGCAACTATGGATGAGCGAGGAAGATTGAACACAAGCTTTGAAGAAGTTGATGATTCCTTGGGATTGCCGGATTGCTCTCTGGGTCACATTGCATTGTGATTGCATCAAGTATAATTAACAAAAAGCGTGACATACTTTGTGCTTGCATTGACGTCTATCTATACAATAGTCATCGGCAATAGTCAGAAGACTAAAGTTGTGCATCAACCAATCTTCATGAGGAGGTATAGCTAAACCCGTTCATTTTCTCTCCATAAATAATCGATGGCTACAACCGCAAGGAGCTAGAAAGGTGGATGACAAAGAATAGACAAAAGAGGCAAAGCAGTGAGGGATGGGAAAGGAAAAAAACTAGGAGGACCTTTATCGTGCTAGAAAGTGGAGTGATTCATGAAAGGAGCGAATTAGATAGAGCATTCAACCGCAGGTGCCGGGATGGATGCACTCTTGGAGATTAGGATTGGCGAGGGGCGAGTGTTGACAGCCAAATTGCATGCAAAATAGTTTTTTAGATTGAATTCTCTTACCTTGTTTACTGCCATTGACCTTCTGCAACCTGTCTAGATCTGCTGGAATACTATAACTCCCGAGCCTTTACAGTTGGCAAAGATTATCTTGACTTTTAACGAAAGCTCTTATCGCTCAGGAGCATTACTAGTTGACCAAGTGACCACGTAGGCTTTGCGACGCCATCAAATTTGATGTTGACTTCGGCAACAATCACACAGAACAATTGCTCATCTCTCTCCAACATTCAAGTATGACTACTCTATTCTTTTCGTTAGCGTCTCTTTTTATAGAAAGCTGTTGTGTTTACATTGATGTCAATTGACGACCTAGAATGATTTAGATGAACGACCTAAAGTCATACACGTGGCTCAAGGAGAGCTTGCAAAACCAAAACATGCTACTAGGCTGCCTACCGTAAAAAGCTTACTGCTCACTGACTGATTGTCTCACTGCCAGTCCGAGCTACGCTCTGTGGAACCATGGCGGCTGTAAATTTTCCAAATTGGCTATGGTTTCTCTCTTTCCTTCACATCTTCTAGTTTGATCCATCCCCTCCAGCACACTGGCTTGCCCCAAAGAAGCTCTGATCGTCTCCTCCTCTGTTGCCGATGCTGGATTAGCTTGTTGGGACCTCGCCACCGGACACCATCTCCCCCGTCGCTTGAATTGTGCCTGCCCCCGCAATGGATTGGTCTGTTTGGGACATCATTCTTTGGCAGCCTCGCAAATACAACGGAATGGCGCGGTTGGCAGCGGCGAGATTTTCTTTTGGGCATTGGATAAGGTAACTGGCACTCTTTGAAGCTCGGCTTTGATGGAAATCAGCCTTTGTCAATCAAGCGATCGCTGTCATATATTTACTGTACGTGAACTCCAAGTGAGCAGCGTATTAGGCACGTCCACACGTTGTAATCTTTGTTGCACTCGTTTCAATACAGTGACGTTGTAGTCTTGAGTTTGCAAAAGTACCCCACGTGAGGTTTAGACGGATCGGTTTTGTCTCAAAGCAGATTCAAGCTGATAGGTGCTATCCTGTTGAATCGATTGTACCACTTGCTTGCACGTACAATGGTGTTTACATGGCTGGGGGCGGCTTGTCCGGGAAAATCTATCTTTGGGAGGTGCACGTTCCTTAAATATTTTGTTGTTATCATGGTCACGTAGTCTTCCCCTGGCTATACAATTAACTTTCCCCCATGCTGAATTCTAAGGTTTCGAGCTGGAACCTACTGGCGACCTGGGTTGCACATCACAAAGGAGTCAGCTGTCTGGTTTTCTCTGATGATGACTCGCTTTTAATCTCGGGTGCAGATGATGGCATTGTTGCTGTCTGGCCTCTTGTACGGTAATTTTCCCTCATTTGATATCTTAGTTCTTTTGGGCTAAATTTATAGAGTCTACGTCTTATGACAGAATTTTTTACTTTTGTGCGCATATGCAGAATTTTGGACACAACAAAGAAGTTTCTGTATAGGTGGTCCGGCCACAGGGCCTCTGTGACAACAGTCATCTCTGGTGCGGGTGGTGCAAATGCCATAGTAGTGTCTTCGTCACTGGATTGGACGTGCAAGGTAAAGCTGGAACCTACCAAGTTATTATTCATTCGAACAAAGAAAAAACAATTTAGCATTGCACACCACTGTTCAGATGAAACGTCCTCCTTCAATGATGGACCATTGTTGTTAATCATGTTTTTGATTTTGCATGGCAATGCATGAGAGGCTGACATTAGGAGGGGCAAAAGTTGCAGTCCCTGTCTAAGAAAGTGCTTGCTCTCGTGTCGATGAGAAACGATGTGTCAGCAAGTAGCTTGTGCTGGCTGATATAGATCAACCTTCCACAGAGTGCCCGAAAGATTTGATACACTGAAAAGATGCTAATCACAAGGCTTCTCCTATATCACTAACACTTTTGACAGTGAGTCTATGGTAGTTCTCACTGCTTTCTCCTGTCTGGAAACAAGAAGGTAATAAGGATCAGAGTCCAACGTTCTGTTGTCCAGTGCACAAGGGTAACCTCAAGATCTCTCTCTTGATGGCTCCAAAGAGGTCCTACCTTCTGAGTTGATGTTTATTCCTAGTCCTCCATACCCTTAAAACGTTCTCCTCTCGAGGTAGTCTCCTATTTGTAGTACAAACGATTTGCAAGAAATATGGGACATTAAAAAAGCCCTGCGGTCCAATGAGGAGCAGCATTGCTAGGGTATTCAAGAAGTTTTCCATTTCTTAAGGACCTATAGTTTTAGCTTCTAACATTCTAACGTAGAATGAGTGTCTTACTCTGCCCTTCCGTCTCAATCCTCCCTTCCTACAAAGTAGGATAGAGAACAAACATCGCTTTGTATTCTAGTTCTAAACTCATTGCACTCTTCCTTTTGTAGCAGAATGACCCGTGAATGTTACTAGTTCTTTCTCTCTCTCTCTCTCTCTCTCTCTCTCTCTCTCTCCCTCTCTCTCTCTCTCTCTCTCAGGAGTTGTTAAAAGAATGATTGTTTTTTAGAGTTTTATGATCCAAGGCTTAAAAAGCAATTAGACTAAACCTTATAGCATGTCGTAAGATACAGGTGCTTGAGAAAAATGACTTTTTTAAGGGGGGGGCAGGGGGTTTAAAAACTAGTATTATATATAAGCAAAAATGAAGTACAGTAGCAAAAACAAAAAGTGCAGCCTCCTGGAGCAGGGAGATAGAATCAAAATGGTCTGAACATCTCAGCCCATGAGGGCTAAGTAGACCTGCCAGAATAACGAGCTCTTTCTACCAAAGTAGCCAAAAGTTCTACACAGACTCCTCCGAAACCTCTTCAAAGAAAGAGCCTGCATCATGGGTCTTCTGAAAAATAGGATTATTTCGATTTTCCAGATGTTCAGTGCTGGAACCATTTGCCAGATATTCAAGAGAGTATTCAACTTCCCTTTATCACCAAAGAGGGCTTGCTTCAAGGTACGGTGAAAACTAACAGATGCAATCGAACCATCTACACACACTTCTTCAAACTCCATGGACTACCACACATTCCCAAAATGAAACCCTTTTTTGCTCTTACAAAGGAAACATAAAGGAGAAACTTTAGGATTGCAATTCGAAGTCCGATCCTGCACGGAAATTCTCCCAAAATAATCTTCCAAATCTGTGCTATAAAGGGGGGATGTTGGCAAACTCCGTTCACCCTGAAACAAGTTGACTTTACAACCCACAACATTGTAACTAGTCTCTTGCAGGTAATGCATGAAAAATCAAACCAACAAAAAATAATGCTTGAAAGAGTGACATGAATGTTAATAAATGAATAATGTTTTTGAAAGTTTTACATCATAATGTTTTGTGTTCTACTTCTTTGGGCTTTTATGGGACACGTTGTAAAGTAGTGGCATACAATTCAAAACCTTATAAGAAGGTGTGGCTTTCCAAACATGCATTATTCTAAGCTTCCAAACTGACTCACTGTCAAATGCAGCATGAGAAAACTAATGCTTTTGAGAAATAGATGCAACCCATGGGTTAAATGGATCTTTTAAGTTTCTTAAAGAAACTCTGAGCCAATCGACTTTAAAGAATTCTAATATATGCAAGCAAGGGAGGCTTTTGGTTAGCTAAGTATCAACGTGAGGTAATGGACTCAAGATAATGAGGACATAAGGCCAGAACTCTGTCAGAGTTTCCTGTAGCATGCAGCTCAATGTATCTTGGTGATTTGGTTATATAAGCAAGACATGGCGTCACTAGCGAGGGTAATGTTTGTTGAGCTTGGACATGAGCCCTCAGCAATTTCCAATGACTAGATGTGTCTTTTTGGAGTGGGACGCCAACGCCTACGTGGTAGCTATGCCCTTGCTGAGACCCTGATAGAAGTGAAAGTGCGTCTCACATATTCCATTTCAACGCGCAAATGAGTGTACTACTACTCTGAAATTTTGTAGAAGGGGGAAGTGAAGAGTGCAAAATTGGCAGTCCTGTCAAAAGCGAAAAGTAATTCCCATATTAGTTTGGGAATTCTGCCAAATGTGAAGGTAACCGAATCTCATTGTGAATTGCAGATGGGTAGTGAGTGCTGATGGGGACTATATAGAGAAACGATAGGGTTTGCAGTGGAGCGATCAGAAAATAGACAATACTCAGATACAACTGAAGAACGGAACTCATAAGACATAGTGCCTGTCGGTAATATGAAAAACTGAATACAAGAACATCAAGCCGTCGTGTTTGAAGGACCGTGGCTGAGGTGAATCAGAAAGATGATTCCATGTAGAGAGACAGTAGAAAAGATAGCAGCAGAGGGAGCGTAACACAGTCCTCCGTGTAGCTCAATGATGACGAGGATGATGAAGGGCTGGAGCTGCCCTAGGAAATGGCTGAAAACCAGCATGCTCTGAGGAAGGAACCTTCAGGCTATCTGGAATGGCAACATGATGAAGAAAAGGAGCTGATCTGAGGCATAAGGAGCTGATCTGGAGCAGAGGAGCAGAGGGGGACAGATCTGGAGTAGGATGGGACAGATCTGGAGCAGAAGATGGAGCAGATAGGAGGCAGGAAGAAGAGGGAGAGAGAAGGCAGAGAGGAGGTAGAGAGGAGCAGATCTGAAGAGGAGAGGTAGATGGAGCAGGCGGGGCTGCAGCAAAGGATGGTGGAGAAGAGGAGCGCTGCAGGTCCTGTCCTGTCCAAGGAAGTATGGGGGCAGAAGCCTTTTATAGGCCAGACCTAGCTGGTCGGCCAGCTGGTCGGTGGGCCTGCCAGCTGGTCGGCCAACTGGTCAGCCAGTTCTGGTCGGCCAGACCAGCTGGACTTTCTGGCCATTTGTTTGGCTGAGATGGCTGGCCTTTTGGCTGGCCTGTGAGCTGTTTGATTGCCCCATAAATTGGGGATTGCTTAGTTGCTGAATACCCCCTCTCAATTGCCAATTTTGAGGGGCAAACATTGTGTGCTTGGAGCTTCGTGTAGGGATAACAGTCATCCAGACACATCTGAACAGAAAGGGTCCCGCCTCGGGAGAACTTGTAGATCCTGGAAGTTGATGCCGATGATGGTAGAGGTGAAGGATCATGACCCCCTCTTTCGAAGGAATGGAGAGTGTCAAGCCAGAAACCTATAAAAGGAGGGAGGGATGGGAGTAGAAGATGGAGTTCTCTCCCCTAGTGCGCAGCGGAATGAAGAGGAAACTGATATGTTCATAGGAGTGATGCTCCCTGTACCTATGGCCTCCATGAAGAAGCAGGATCTTTAGATCACCTGAGATCTGGGGTCTTTAGATCACCATGGCTCTGATACCATATAGAGAAACGATAGGGTTTGCAGTGGAGCGATCAGAAAATAGACAATACTTAGATACAACTGAAGAACGGAACTCAGAGAACATAGTGCCTATCGGTAATATGAAAAACTGAATACAAGAACCTCAAGCCGTCGTGTCTGAAGGACCGTGGCTGAGGTGAATCAGAAAGATGATTCCATGTAGAGAGACAGTAGAAAAGATAGCAGCAGAGGGAGCGTAACGCAGTCCTCCGTGTAGCTCAATGATGACGAGGATGATGAAGGGCTGGAGCTGCCCTAGGAAATGGCTGAAAACCAGCATGCTCTGAGGAAGGAACCTTCAGGCTATCTGGAATAGCAACATGATGAAGAAAAGGAGCTGATCTGAGGCATAAGGAGCTGATCTGGAGCAGAGGAGCAGAAGGGGACAGATCTGGAGTAGGATGGGACAGATCTGGAGCAGAAGATGGAGCAGATAGGAGGCAGGAAGAAGAGGCAGAGAAAGAAGGCAGAGAGGAGGCAGAGAGGAGCAGATCTGAAGAGGAGAGGTAGATGGAGTAGGCGGGGCTGCAGCAAAGGATGGTGGAGAAGAGGAGCGCTGCAGGTCCTGTCTTGTCCAAGGAAGTGTGGGGGCAGAAGCCTTTTATAGGCCAGACCTAGCTGGTCGGCCAGCTGGTCGGTGGGCCTGCCTGCTGGTCGGCCAACTGGTCAGCCAGTTCTGGTCGGCCAGACCAGCTGGACTTTCTGGCCATTTGTTTGGCTGAGATGGCTGGCCTTTTGGCTGGCCTGTGAGCTGTTTGATTGCCCCATAAATTGGGGATTGCTTAGTTGCTGAATAGACTACCAACAAACACTGAAGTTTAGGGCAGCATGGGATATATTTGGATGATCTAGCTAACGGTGGATGGAGGGGCCAACTCTTGTGCGTACGGGGCTAGAGTGTGCTCCAAGGTGATTGGATCACATGAAAGTTCCATAATCCTTCATTTTGGAAGAGAGGAGAAAAAATTTAGCTTCAAGGTTGAGTTTTATGGGAGGATGGTCAGATTCAAATGACAAGCCATCTTTAGCGTACCCCAAAATCAGCCATGCTATATTATATAAAGCTCTTCTTCACCTTCTCACTAGGAGAATTGCAATGCAGCCTACCTGTCACTATAAAACAGGCACCCTTCTCCTAACTCTTGATCCTATGCTTTCTTCATTTCCCCACTGCTTTTTTGCAACATGGCTTGTCAGAGGGGATATTTGTTAGAAATGACCCAACGGAGGGTACAGATAGCGGAAGACTTATAGTAATGCCCAAGAGCTCACACAGTGTGCATGTGGGGTGTGTAATTACAAACGTCTTTACTTAATGTGCATAATATAGATGTGCAGACTCAAAATAGACAATGAACCAGCCAGATAGAGAAACCACCAAAATATATATTTCCGTCCAAAACTATGGACACAATACAAAAGAGATAGATCCAGAGTCCCACCAATGGTGTGGTCCTCTGATCTTACCACAAGGTCTTTCTCCTATCTACCAGTTATCTCTAGACTCGAGCCCACGTGCTCCACCTCGAGCGTAAGTAGACTTTCCGTCCAGATCCCTTCCACCTTGCTGTCTTTGCACCAGCCTAGGTGGGCAGCACCCTCAGCTAAGTCTGCAGCTAGTGTTAGCTCTCTTCTCCACCAGTGATGAGGCCCAAGACAACAACCTCCCTGCTGCTCCTTTCTGATGGGACTTTTCTGCTGCTGCAAGTCCTCGTTGCACTCTCTCACCTCCTGTAGATAGGCCCAGAGAGTAGGCTTCCTGCTGCTCCTTTCTGCCCCAGAACTGCTGGTTGCTGGATATGAAATGAGGCCCGAGGCCTCTGCTTTTATAGGCCCCAAGGGGCTGGCAAAATCTACTGACCCAGGCCCCTAGATCTGGCCGACCTGGTCAGTTCTTCCTGCCCTAAAAAACCGACCTGGTTGGCTGCCCCTACCAGCCCAAGCAGGGCCCTATATAAGGGTCTTTTCTATGCCCTTTTTCAGCCTTTGTTCCAGGGATTCAGCCCCCCTGGCCAGCCCATCTACAGGCCTGATCTGCTGGCTCCAACCAGACCCACCATCCTCAGCCAATGGCTGACCCAGGTGCTGCTGCTCCCTTCCATGGTTGCGCCACCTATAGGCTCTGTTGCAGGCTGTCCATCTGCACACAGATGCCCTCCACATAGGCACCTTTGTCTGTGCAGTCCCGCGCCATGTCTGCTGCCCCTGACTGACCTTCTGCCAGGTAAGATCGAGGACTTGCTGTCCCCGCCTTGTACTCCTTCCACAGGTTCGGTCCGTTCCGTTGCAGCCATGCTGGTCTCTTTGATGTGAGGTGCTGCCCATGTGGCAGCCCCCTCTCTTCTCTCTTGGGCACATCCTGCCCTAGGTCTCCCTCCCCCACTCTCTCCTCATTTGGGGGCTTACAAATGGGGAGGTGACCATTCCAACAATATTATGATGTATTTGCATTCTCGTTGCAAATAACCAGGGTGATCCAGCTGTCCTTTCACTCTGTTATATGCTTAGTGGTTGTATCAGCTCAAATATGATTTGCAGGTTTGTTTGGCTACTCAGGATGAGATAATTGATCACTTTCCTGCTCCATGTATCCATTTCCCTTTTCTTCCATAAGGTTTTACACAGTAGGAGTGTGATATGGTCCGGATTGGTAGACTTATGAATTGTGACATTTGCTGCAACTGCATTTGTAGGTTTGGGGACTGGGGCCTGGGAAGCTCTTGCAGTCGATTCAATTGCAGTCAGCAATCAATTCCCTTGTTTTACATCCCAATGAGCAGTCATTGTATGCTGGGACAACGGATGGGAAAATATTTGTTCGAGCTGTGAATCAATGGCCATTATGTGTATCTAATATTGATATTAGTGGTCTTTTCCCCGAATTTCTCGCTCACAGGTGAAGCTAGCATGAGCACTACATTGTATTTTCCTGTATGCTTCTAGTTATTAGGCGTGTAGGCTTAAACATGTTCCTCATTATAAAATATAAACACTTGTTGTGGCGTTCCAAACAGGTCCCCAGTTACAGCTTTAGCTATCAATTTTGATGGAAGGTGTCTAGCATCTGGTTCAGAAGACGGTTGTGTATGCGTGTGGGATACTCTTACTGGAAATGTTGTCAGGGAACTGTACACTAAAGGTAGGCCCGAAACATTATGCTTCAAAGTTAGCTAGATTAGGGTTTCTGTTTGAGGCTTGTGTAAGTGGGTCTCATTGCCAGTTGACAGAAGCAAGAAGGATCACAGTTTCATGGGTTTTTTGAAGGATTGTTTTCTGATGCATGGATGATGCAGGGCCCGTAACTAACCTTTTGGTCATACCTGAGGCACATATATTTGGACAATGCAAAGATTATGAACATAGTTTTTGCAGAGTTAGTACATTGTCTAGTCCGTTTTCTGATTTAATCAGGAGCTCAAATCGATCCTGGGACTTTTATTCTCATCGAGACCCCCTTGTGCTGTTGCCTGCATCTGTTCCAAACAATGGAGAAGCCAGGCAAGGACATTTGTATAGTGGAAGTTCTTTGGAGAATCAGCTTTTTGAAATGAAGGTTGGGACAATTTCTTTTTTTTTTTTTGGATACTCGAAAGATTTTCATCTCTGATGATGCATTTGGGTAGCCATTTTATGCTAAACAAGTTATGGAGAGGATTTTCTTTGCCTGATCTAATACGTCTACTAGCAATGTCCTTGTGAAGCTGAGCTGAAGTTGATATAAGAGAGAGATCTAGATGAATGTAGATCAATCATTGCAATTGCTTAAGAGCTTGCATTCGTGGGTCAAATATAGAATTGTACATATGGTTGATGAAAACAGATTTTCAGGATGATACAGATTAGGGGTTTGCTTTCTCAGGGTTTGGACTTCTTTTGGTTCATAGAGCATGATATGAGGTTGACTTTTACTCTTTACATTGGATTGTTTAGATATGGCTCAATAGTGAGACTCACCTTGTGAAGCACTTTATTTCTTTAAAATAAGTCATAGGTATTACTTTTTTTCAAATTGTTTTTCAGTATAGATCTTCTCCCACAGGCTTAATCATGGTCGTGTGAGCACTTAGTTTTACCCAAAAAAGACACAACAGTATTCTTCTCACGCCAATTTGATTATTCCCTCCTATTAGTTTAATATATCTCTTTCCGCTCCCCAACAAATGAGAAAAAAGTTAAAAAAGAAGGAAAACACTGTTCTTTATATCCAGGAATTAAGGATGATTAATTCCACAAGGTTGTTTGTAAATTTCTCTTCTGCAATTTACCTCAAAAGAGTCCTTCTTCCATTGCATAGCCATTCATTGTGAAACATTCCCTGCTTCAGGAATTTAAGTCACTGCACTCGCATTGTAGTTTTGATGTGCTTGTATCTTATTTGTAGAAGGCAGCTATCAACATCCTGTTGCAGATATGATTGTAGAAACTGATTTCTTAGGTTTATTTTCCCCATACAGAGTTCATGAAGCTTTTAGGTATTGTTATAACTTTGGTAACATTTACATATTCTGTTTGCAGCATGAGTCAACTCCTGCAGCATTACAAATGAAGATCAACATATTGGAGGGGAAAAAAGATCGTGCATTGAAAACAGGGAGAGAGTACTCTCAACAAAATGAGATGCTAAGCTCTTTGTTCTTCCAGCTGATTCATTCCCCTGCTGAAAATGGTTCCTAAGCCCTGCCAAAGAAGCTGAGCCGCCATGCTGAGAGTGCTTGCTTGTAATATAAATAAATAGCTGAAATGTATATTGTTTTCCTAGCTCCAGTAGCTGTAAAGTCGAATTGAGAAATCTGCATGCAGTGAATTTTTGTCCTCACAAGCTCACTTGTATAAAACTGAAAGGCAAGGTGCCTACAAATAAAAGTTTAATGTTTAATGGTTTCAAGTATTATAATTCCGTCTTGAAGCATGCCCCCAATAGTTCTGAAGGTTTAAACGAACTTCTCTTTGTGAAACATAGTGCACAAACATTTGATGTCACTTAGAACTTGAAATTGGATGCTTGAAACACATTACTAATTTCTAAATCAGAAAATTAACAACACAGCATTGTAGATTCAAGCATCAATGGTCATATTTTAGAATTGAAAAAGATACATGAAATGATTCATGTCCGTGCTGCACTCGGACGGGCTAAAGGCTAAAGGCAAATGTATGGGCTGAATTTTGATTCATGTCCGTGCTGCACCTGGACGGGCTAAAGGCTAAAGGCAAATGTATGGGCTGAAAAGCGGGGAGCTGAATAGCTTGTTTTTCTTTTAGTTTCAAAAGAGAGTTTGTTTGAGTATGCTTGTGCTTTCTAAGTTAGAAATGTATTTTTGACTCTTTGTAGGAAACAATACATAAGTGTAAAGGACCATTTAGCTAAGTGAGAGTGAGAGTGAGAGTGAGAGTGAGAGAGCGATATTCCAGTTTTTTGGAAGATTTTGTTTCTTGACTTGCTTGTTTATTTTTGCTTAGTCACTTGCTTCCTTTCTTCTTTATTTCTTGTTTTCTTTCTCTTTTGTTTATTTGACGTATTTTAGTAAGCACTGGGTTTGCCTAAGAGACTCTGTCTTTAGAAACCCATTATAGTTGCTTATGCTTGGACACTGATGACGACATAAGTGTTGCTTTGCTTGCTAAGTATGTCTTCCTTTTGTTTTTCTTAAAAGTTTTTGTTTACCTCTTTTTTCTTCTCTTTCATATTCTCTTTTATTTTCTCTTTTATTTTTTGTGTAGATTTTTGATCTTTACAACAACAAAAAATCTAAATTTGTATGATTGGACTTATTCTAGTCTTACAAAGGTATATATATATATGAATTTTGATTTCAGCATACGGGCAATGTACAGGTGGCGATTTGAGACGTACGAGAGGCGAAAATGCGACGTGATACCAAATTTGCCAAAAGCAAGTGGAATTTTTTGAACATTGGGGGTTGTTTTGGGGTCACACAACCCGCATTTCAGCACGTTTCAGGCTGTCTCGAAACTAGGAAATTTGAGGAAGAGGGAAGCACTCCTCAGTTGCCTTCCTATAAGTTCGAAATATTAAGATTTACGACATATTCTCAAAAGAGGAGCAAGCGTGGATAAGGAAGAGCAACCATTACTTCCACTCTCCCTGTAATACGGATATACAAAAAGGCGAAGGAGAAGTCAAACAACATAGAACTTTGGAAGCCAAGGGGAGGAAGGTGATGGATCAAACTCTATAAGAGGCAACAATGGAGCTATGACGTTGACCTCTAGTGTGCTTTGACTCATGTGGAATCTAGGATTTCTAGATTGTTGAAGTTTCATTCGAATGTCATGTTAATCTTCTGCATAACACTAACACAAAATAATGTTATAAAAGTATAGGATTGAAAACCCTAACAGTAGCCCTAACCCTAATCAGATATGTATATAATTATTCTTTTCAATGTTATATAGTGTAATATTATTCATTTGAGGTGTGCTCTCTATGCCCTCTCCTCATCTCCACTCTTCTTCTCTCCCTCTCCATATTTGTTCATGGTATCAAAGCTACCTTGCCTTCTGTTCAGGCATTCCGATCCTTGTGAGAGAGTGAAAGCTTGAGAATGAGTGATTTTGTTCAGTAGCATTCTTTCATTCTGTTGAGAGATTTCTATCTATTCCATTCATTCATATCTTCTTGTGAGATATTTGAGAGAGAGTTAGTCCTTCTCCTATCCTATTCTATGAGGGAGTCCTAAACAATCCATGGGAGATTATTCTACTCATCGAATTCAGTCATTCCCTCTTCTATTAGGAAGAGAAAAGAAATAGGAGACGGAGATGACTACAAATGAAGAACTTGATGCATAGACAAGCTGCTACTAGCTATACTAAGAATTAACATAACTACAGAAAGGCATAAGGATGACTGAGCTAAAAGCCAACAACAGTGATGGACAGAAGACCCGTGATGTAGCATCAAGCACGGAAGATATTTTTTTGGCATTTTCGTCCTAAAAAAGCCTTCTATGCTATTCCTGGCATCTTTTTTCATATTAAGCTTGGTAACTAGCAAAGTAGATGTTAGTTGAAATAGCTAGCATTGCTAAAATGGGATAAGATGGAAAAATTACATGGTGCTTTAGCCTTGAGATTACTCACAGTGATCTTGGCATTTTTGCACAAAGGGGCTTATGGTCCAAAATGCATCACTAAAAGCTACAATTGAAGAGGAGTATGAAATCATCATGCTTCCCATTGATGTGGCTAAATCATACTCTAATTTGGTCACAACCTTAAAAAATGTACACAATCGTACACATGAGGGTGTTATCTCTTCTCTTCTTGATGAGAAGAAGTTAAGTAACTCCACTAGAGCATCTACATCGAGCACATCAACTATTATGAAGCATTGTTCTTACTACAAAAAGGAACAGCTTCAAGAAGCACCCTACGCCTAAAAGGACAAATGACCACTTGAGTAGAGAGTGCACCAGTAAAAAGAAAGAAGGGACCTTAATCAATTATTTACCAAATACGCTTCTCTAGTCCTTGTACCATGTCTCCTTATTATCCAAAACCTTGTAATAAGCCTATTGATAAAGGCTTCTTGCATTTTGTATATTACTTGATGTAGTGCAATACTCCTCTCTTAGTTCATATTGACGGGGGTGCTAAAATTTGATAGTCAAGGTGATTGGAACATGTGGATATTGGATAGGACTTGGTAGCATATATAGTAAGGTGGTGCCTTGTGTGTAAGGTGTGGAGCACAAGGGGCCTCCTTATTTTGTGATAGTCAATACTATACATGATGTGTTGGAGTATCTTATTGTTATGGTTCTCCTCCATTGCTTCCTCTTACCACGTTGCATGAATGTTGCTTATCAAACTCCTCAGCTCTTCTCTCCTAGTTTTCTACAAATAGTCAAAAGATAGATCTTTTAGTGATGCATGTTGCCCAATGCGAAATCGATAGTATTGTACACATGACCGCTAGAATCAACATTGTGAGTTGGAAATGGTTTTCAAAGAGTCAAGTGGCAGTCAACGGGCTAGTATTTCCAAGGTACAAGGATTGCTCTAGAAAACGGGTGCATTAGATCAATGTGGGAGTTGTGTACTTCATGCTAGAGTTAGATCAATGTTAAAGGTATGCTGTAAACCAATGTCAAAGTTATGTTCAACCTATTTTGCTTTAGAAATTTATATGTGATCTTGAAGAGCATGCAAAACCATTTCAAAGCATGTAAAAATGAATTAGGAGATAGAGTGTACTTTTCTCAAAATAATATTTACTTCAAAGCATGTCCACAAAATAAATTAAGATAAACATAATGTCTAGAGCAAAAAAAAGTGATAGAAAAGAGCTCACAAAATTGCATAAAGTAAACATTAATTTCTATACTCTCAAGGAGCAATTGAGCTAGAGCCCATGCCTATTGTTGCAACTTGCTTATGAGATTGGTCCTATGTCTTGGCTATTTAGATTAGTAAATTGAGTGAAATTGAATGACTCAAATGCCTCATCCATATCTATTTCTCCAAACAAAATTCTATAACATGTGTAGCCTTTAGAGCCATTTTTCAATGATTTGGATTTATAGAATGGGTAAAGGCCCTCAAGTCAAGCAAAAACTATGTAAGACTCTTATACTTGATGAGATAAAGCTTAAGGTATGGTAGTCTACGCCTTGGAATATAGTTGCCCCTTCAATTCAACCTTTCAAAGTTCTTTTTATCCCTTTTATGACTCTCTGCCTCTCTTTGGATTTTAGAAAATCTCTTTACTTTAAAGTCTCTCGGTCTCTCTTTCTCCCTCTCGCCCCCTCTCTCTTTGCCTTTCCCCTCTTATGAAGGACACGAGTCTATAGAAGATTTTGTAAATTTTTGAACGGGAACATTGTTAAAAGTACAAGGTTGCTAAAATGATGAGATGATAGGACAAGAATTTAAGGTTCCCAAAAAGATGTCATTTTGCCTCCCTACAATCCTCCACAAACATAGTAGTTGAGGGATATGTTCTTGACCTAATGCTTGGTCGCTTGGATCCCTCACCATACTTGTTGGCATCTCCCTCTACTTTATCTTCCCCTTCCCTCTCCCCCTCGAGTTTTTCCTCTCTAAATTTTCATTTCTTACCGGCTCCCCCTCCCCCTCCCCCTCCCCCTCTCATATTCTGGAAGGTGATGCAATCATGGAGAAAAAGGAGTGTAACAAATTATTGATCATTGCATGTGCGAGCGAGCATGCGCACGTGCACACACTGTGAGCGAGCATGCGCACGTGCACACACACAGTGTGTCTTGTTGATGTGTTTTTTCTTGCATGGCCGTACACATGCACATAAGCAATATTCTTTCTAAGGGAATCGAACATAGCAAGGTGAGAGGGAATCGAATACATGCAGTTGACACGTAGGGAATCGAGTAAAGCCTGATGACAGGCAGTAAGAGTCTTCCTAAGGGATTCCACTACGAACTGAGGTGCACTAGTTCGTCAGCTATTGCTACTGTGGAGCCATCAACTATCATAGTCTTGGGTGGAGGGAATATCAACCTGGACATTCCAATCAGAATTTGTTCCTCATCATAATGCCCTCCCTAAAATCACCTACTGGAAACAACATGCCCGGATGCTACCATCTCTGAATGTACACGTGTTAGCTTGTAATCCCTCTCCCCAAGCCTTTGACGATGGCGGGCTGGGAAAGGGGGGGCTGGCCTTTCCCGCTCATAAAATGGTCGCAAGCTACTTGCGCGCTCGCCATTTTATGAGGGGGAAATGGGTGCCGCCGGCTCCCTTTCCCTACTTCATCAAGGTCGCTGTGGTTGGCCAGGATTACATCATGATCGTCCACCTCTGACCTCCTAAAACCCGGAATCCTCCACTCAAAATCTCAGCCAAAACTCACGAGAATCCTCCACGTGGCCTCCCCGACTTACCTTGACGGCCAACCAGGAAGGGCCAACTGTCGCCCTGGTCCTAGAAAGGACTTTGCGTAGCCTGTGTGGACTCCTTGAATACACGAGTCATGATGAAAGGTATGGCATGTCAGGATGAATGGCAATCACGATAATTTTGAATTAAAAGGCTTAGTGCTCACTGATTGATTGTCTCAGTGCCAGCATGAGCTACACTCTGTGGAACCATGGTGACTATAAATTTTCCAAATTGGCTATGGTTTCTCTCTTTCCTTCACATCTTCTAGTTTGAGCCATCGCCTCCAACACACTGGCTTGTCCCAAAGAAGCTCTAATCGTCTCCTCCTCTGTTGCCGATGCTGGATTAGCTTGTTGGGACCTCGCCATCGGACACCATCTCCCCCATCGCTTGAATTGTGCCTGCCCTCGCAATGGATTGGTCTGTTTGGGACATCATTCTTTGGCAGCCTCGCAAATACAACGGAATGGCGCAGTTGGTAGCGGCGAGATTTTCTTTTGGACATTGGATAAGGTAATTGGCACTCTTTTAAGCTCGGCTTGATGGAGAAAGAGTGACACTTTGACCGACATGAGTCTTTGCAATCAAGCGATCGCTGTCATATATTTACTATACGCGAACTCCGAGTGAGCAGCGTACTAGGCATGTCCACACGTTGTAATCTTCATACTCATTTCAATACAGTGACATTGTAGTCTTGAGTTTGCAAAAGTATCCCTGGTGAGGTTTAGACGGATCGGTTTTGTATCAGAGCAGATTCAAGCTGATAGGTGCTACCTTGTTGAATAGATTGTACGACTTGCTTGCACGTATAATGGCGTTTACATGGCTAGGGGTGGCAATCGTCTTTAAAGAATTCTAATATATGCAAGCAAGGGAGGCCTTTGGTTAGCTAAGTATCAGCGTGAGGTAATGGACTCAAGATAATGAGGACATAAGGCCAGTAGTCTGTCAAGGTTTCCTATAGCATCCAGCTTTGGTGATTTGGTTATATAAGCAAGACATGGCGTCACTAGCGAGGGTAATGTTTGTTGAGCTTGGACATGAGCCCTCAGCAATTTCCAATGACTAGGTGTGTCTTTTTGGTGTGGAACGCCAACACCTACGTGGTAGCTATGCCCTTGTTGAGACCTTGATCGAAGTGAAAGTGTGTCTCACATATTCCATTTCAATGCGCAAATGAGTGTACTACTACTACTCAGAAGTTTTGTAGAAAAGGGGGAAGTGAAGAGTGAAAAATTGGTAGTCCTGTCAAAAGCGAAAAGTAATTCCCATATTAGTCTGGGAATTTTGCCAAATGGGAAGGAAACCGAATCTCATTGTGAATTGCAGATGGGTAGTGAGTGCCGATGGGGACTACCAACAGACACTGAACTTTGGGGCAACATGGGATATATTTGGATGATCTAGCTAACAATGGATGGAGGGGCAAACTCTTGTGTGCACGGGGCTAGACTATGCTCCAAGCTAATTGGATCACATGAAAGTTCCATAATCCTTCATTTTAGAAGAGAGGGAAAAAAATTAGCTTCAGGGTTGAGTTTTATGGGAGGATGGTCAAATTCAAATGACAAGCCATCTTTAGCGTACCCCAAAATCAGCCATGCTATATTATATAAAGCTCTTCTTCACCTTCTCACTAGGAGAATCGTGGTGCAGCCTATCTGTCACTGTAAAACAGGTGCCCTTCTCCTGACTCTTGATCGTCTACTTTCTTCATTTCCCCACTGCTTTTTTGCAACATGGCCTTTCACAGAGCATATTTGTTAGAAATGACCCAACAGAGGGTACAGAGAGCGAAAGACTTATAGTAATGCCCAAGAGCTCACACAGTGTGCGTGTCAGAACTTCTTTACTTAATGTGCATAATATAGATGTGCAGACTCAACAATAGAAAATGAACCAGCCAGATAGAGAAACCACCAAAATATATACTTCCGTCCAAAACTATGGACACAATACAAAAGAGATAGATCAAGAGTCCCACCAATGGTGTGGTCATCTGATCTTACCACAAGGTCTTTCTCCTATCTGCTAGTTATCTCTAGACTCGAGCCCATGTGCTCCACCTCGAGCGTAAGTGGACTTTCCATTGGAAATCATGGTTATGCTTTGTGCATACCCTGTGGCAAGCCTTCTGCTGTGGACTTGGCTATAGAAGTGACTCTTGCTTTTCTAACTATTTTGCCAATGCAGAAGCACTTTATTTCTTTATAATAAGTCATAGGTATTACTTTATTTCAAATTGTTTTTCAATAGAGATCTTCTCCCACAGGCTTAATCATGGTCTTGTGAGCACTTAGTTTTATCCAAAAAAGACACAACAGTTTTCTTCTCACCTCAGTTTGGTTATTCCCTCCTATTAGTTTAACATATCTCTTTCCGCTCCCCTACAAATGAGAAAAAAGTTAAAAAAGAAGGAAAACACTGTTCTTTATATCCAGGAATTAAGGATGATTAATTCCACAAGGTTGTTTGTAAATTTTTGTTCTGCAATTTACCTCAATAGAGTCCTTCTTCCATTGCATAGCCATTCATTGTGAAACATTCCCTACTTCAGGAATTTAAGTCACTCCACTCGCATTGTAGTTTTGATGTGCTTGTATCTTATTTGTAAAAGGCAGCTATCAACATCCTGTTGCAAAATTTGATAGTAGAAACTAATTTCTTAGGCTTATTTTCCCCATACAGAGTTCATGAAGCTTTTAGGTATTGTTATAACTTTGGTAACATTTAATAATTTTGTTTGCAGCGTGAGTCAACTCCTACAGCATTACAAATGAAGATCAACATATTGGAGGGGAAAAAAGATCATGCATTGAAAACAGGGAGAGAGCACTCTCAACAAAATGAGATGCTAAGCTCTTTGTTCTTCTAGCTGATTCATTCCCGTGCTGAAAGTGGTTTCGAAGCCCTACCAAAGAAGCTGAGTTGCCATGCTGAGAGTGCTTGTAATATAAATAAATAGCTGAAATGTATATTGTTTTCCTAGCTCCAGTAGCTGTAAAGTCGAATTGAGAAATTTGCATGCAGTGAATTTTTGTCCTCACAAGCTCACTTGTATAAAACCGAAATGGCAAGGTGCCTACAAATAAAAGTCTAATGTTTAATGGTTTCAAGTCATTATAATTCCTTACTGAAGCATGCCCCCAATAGTTCAACTCACATTCTGAAGGTTTAAATGAGCTTCTCTTTGTGAAACATAGTGCACAGACATTTGATGTCACTTAGAACTTGCAATTAGATGCTTGAAAAACATTACTAATTTCTAAATCAAAAAATAACAACACAGCATTGTAGATTCAAGCATCAATGGTCATATTTTAGAATCGAAAAAGATACATGAAATGATTCATGTCTGTGCTGCACCTGTATGGGCTAAAGGCTAAAGGTAAATGTATGGGCTGAAGGTTGATTTCAGCATACGGGCAATGTACACGTGGCGATTTGAGATGTACGAGAGGCAAAAATGTGACACAATACCAATTTGTCAAAATCGGGGCAAATTGGATTTTTTTGAACATCGGGGTTATTTTAGGGCCCCAAAACATGCATTTCAGCACTCCTCAGTTGCCTTCCTTAAAGTTCAAAATATTAAGATTTACGACATATCCTCGAAAGAGGAGCAACCATTACTTCCACTCTCCCTAAAATGCGAATGTACAAAAAGGCAAAGAAGAAGTCAAACAACATAGAAATTTGGAAGCCAAGGGTAGGAAGGTGATGGATCAAACTCTATAAGAGGCAACAATGGAGCTATGATGTTGACCTCTAGTCTGCTTTGACTCTTGGGTGGAATCTAGGATTTCTAGATTGTCGAAGTTTCATTCCAACATCACGTTCATCTTCTACATAACACTAACACAAAATAATGTTATAAAAGTATAGGATTGAAAACCCTAACAGTAGCCCTAACCCTAAATGGATATGTATATATTTATTCTTTTCAATGTTATATAGTGTAGTATTATTCATTTGAGGTGTGCTCTCTGTGCCCTCTCTTCATCTCCACTCTTCTTCTCTCCCTCTCCATATTTGTTCATGGTATCAAAGCTACCTTGCCTTCTGTTTAGGCATTTCAATCCTTATGAGAGAGTGAAAGCTTGAGATTGATTGATTCTGTGCAGTAGCATTCTTTCATTCTGTTGAGAGATTTCTATCTATTCCATTCATTCATATCTTCTTGTGAGATATTTGAGAGAGAGTTAGTCCTTCTCCTATCCTATTCTATGAGTGAGTCCTAAACAATCCATGAGAGACTATTCTACTCATTGAATTCAGTCATTCCCCATTCTATTAGGAAGAGAAAATCACTTAATCTAGAAAACTAAAGCAAGATAGGAGATGCAATAAAAAACATATTACAAAGACTCAATCTAGAATGTACTAGATGGACATCAAGTAGAACTACATCGACCTAAGCTATGAACACTCCTACGGCCTACACAAACAAGAGGTAGCCAACAATAAGAAGCTACAAGACTTGCACTTCGAAGCATCTCAATGAATCATGAAAGGAATAGGAGACGGACACGACTACAAATGCAGAATTTGATGCATAGATAAGCTGCTAGTAGCTATACCAAGAATTAATGTAACTACAGAAAGGCATAAGGATGACTGAGCTAAAAGCCAACAATCGTGATGGGCAGAAAACCCGTGATGTAGCATCAAGCACGAAAGATGTTTTTTTGGCATTTTCATCCTTAAAAAGACTTCTACGCTATTCTTGGCATCTTTTTTCATATTAAGCCTTGTAATAATAGATTAGATTGCATTGTAATCTCTATCTTCACTAGCAAAGTAGATGTTAGTTGAAACAGCTAGCATTGCTAAAATGGGATAAGATGGAAAAATTACATGGTGCTTTAGCCTTGAGATTACTCAAGGTGATATTGGCATTTTTTACTTTTGCACAAAGGGGCTTATGGTCCAAAATGCATCACTAAAAGCTACAATTGAAGAGGAGTGTGAAATCATGATGCTTCTCATTGATGTGGCTAAATCATACTCTAATTTGGTCACAACCTTGAAAAAACAATCATACACATGAGGGTGTTATCTCTTCTCATCTCGATGAGAAGAATTTAAGTAAGTCCATTAGAGCATCTACATCAAGCACATCAACTATTATGAAGCATTGTTCTTACTACAAAAAGAAATCGCTTCAAGAAGCACCCTAAGCATAAAAGGAGAGATGGCCACTTGAGTAGAGAGTGCACCACTAAAAAGGAAGAAGGGACCTTAATCAATTATTTACCAAATACACTTCTCTAGTCCTTGTACCATGTCTCCTTATTATCCAAAACCTTGTAATAAGCCTATTGATAAAGGCTTCTTGCATTTTGTATATTACTTGATGTAGTGCAATACTCCTCTCTTAGTTCATATTGAGGGGGGTGCTAAGATTTGATAGTCAAGGTGATTGGAAGATGTGGATATTGGATAGGAATTGGTAGCATTTATAGTAAGGTGGTGCCTTGTGTGTAAGGTGTGGAGCACAAGGGGCCTCCTTATTTTGTAAGGTTGATAGTCAATACTATACATGATGTGTTGGAGTATCTCATTGTTATGGTTCTCCTCCATTGCTTCCTCCTACCACGTTACATGAATGTTGCTTATCAAACTCCTCATCTCTTCTCTCCTAGTTTTCTACAAATAGTTAAAAGATAGATCTTTTAATGATGCATGTTGCCCAATGGCAAATCGATAGTATTGTACACATGACTGCTAGAGTCAACATTGTGACTTGCAAATAGTATTTCAAAGAGTCAAGTGGCAATCAAGGGGCTAGTATTTTCAAGGTACAAGGATTGCTCTCAAAAACGGGTGCATTAGACCAATGTGGGAGTTATGTGCTTCATGCTAGAGTTAGATCAATGTTAGAGGTATGCTGTAAACCAATGTCAGAGTTATGTTCAATCTATTTTCCTTTATAAATTTATATGTGATCTTGAAGAGCATGCAAAATCATTTCAATGCATGTAAAAGGAATAAGGAGATAGAGTACTTTTCTCAAAATAATATTTACTTCAACGCATGTCCAAAAAATAAATTAAGATAAACATAATGTCTAGAGCAAAAAAAAGTGATAGAAAAAAGTTCACAAAATTGCATAAAGTAAACATCAATTTCTATACTCTCAAGGAGCAATTGAGCTAGAGCCCACGCCTATTGTTGCAACTTGCTTATGAGAGTGGTCCTATGTCTTGGCTATTTAGATTAGTAAAATGAGTGAAATTGAATGACTCGAATGCCTCATCCATATCTATTTCTCCAAACAAAATTCTATAACATGTGTAGCCTTTAGAGCCATTTTTCAATGATTTGGATATATAGAATGAATAAAGGCCCTCAAGTCAAGCAAAAACTATGTAAGACTCTTATACTTGATGAGATAAAGCTTAAGGTATGAATTATCTGGATATATAGAATGAATAAAGGCCCTCAAGTCAAGCAAAAACTATGTAACACTCTTATACTTGATGAGATAAAGCTTAAGGTATGGTAGTCTAAGCATTGGAATCTAGTTGCCCCTTCAATTTAATCTCTTAAAGTTATTTTTATCCCTTTTATGAGACTCTACCTCTCTTTGGTTTTTAGAAAATCTCTTTACTTCAAAGTCTCTTGGTCTCTCTTCATCCCTCTTGCCCCCTCTCTCTTTGCCTTTCCCCTCTTATGAAGCACATGAGTCTATAGAAGATGTTGTAAATTTTTGAACGGGAACATTGTTAAAAGTCCAAGGTTGCAAAAATGATGAGATGATAGCACAAGAATTTAAGGTTCCCAAAAAGATGTCATTTTGTCTCCCTACAATCCTCCACAAACATAGCAGTTCAGGGATATGTTGCCGACCTAATGCTTGGTCACTTGGATCCCTCACCATACTTGTTGGCATGTCCCTCTACTTTATCTTCCCCTTCCCTCTCTCCCTCGAGTTTTTCCTCTCTAAATTTTCATTTCTTACCACCTCCCCCTCCCCCTCCCCCTCTCATATTCTGGAAGGTGAGGCAATCATGGAGAAAAAGGAGTGTAACAAATTATTGACCCTTGCATGCACAAGCGAGCATGTGCACATGTGCACACACACAGAGTGTGTCCTATTGATGTGTTTTTTCTTGCATGCACGTACATGCACACATAAGAAAGACTCTTCCTAAAGGAATCGAACATAGCAAGGTGAGTTGGAATCAAATATAGGGAGTTGGCAGGTAGGGAATGGAGTAAACCCTGATGACAGGCGGTAAGAGTCTTCCTAAGGGATTCTAGTACGAACTAAGGTGCACTTGCTCGTCACCTATTTTTAATGTGGAGCCACAACTATCATAGTCTTGGGTGGAGGCAATATCAATCTGGACATTCCGATCAGAATTTCTTCCTCATTGTAATGCCCTCCCTGAAATCACCTGCTGGAAACAACATGCTTGGATGCTACCATCTCTGAATGTACACGTGTTAGCTTGTAATCCCTCTCCCCAAGCCTTTGATGATGGCAGGCTGGAAAAGGGGGGGCTGGCCTTTCCCGCTTATAAAATGGCTTGTAGGCTGCATGCACGCTCGCCATTTTATGAGGGGGAAAAGTGTCCCACCGCCTCCCTTTCCCTACTTCATCAAGGTCGCTATGGTTTGCCAGGATTACATCCTGATCGTCCACCTCTTACTACCTTGTTGGCCAAGCAGGAAGGGTCAACTCCCTTTTTTGGTAGGAATCCGATCGGAGTACTCCTGGAAAGGACTTTGCATGGCCCGTGTGGACTCCTTAAATACATGAGTCATGATGAAAGGGATGCCATGTCAAAATGAACAGCAATTATGATTAAAAAGTTTACTACTCACTGATTGTCGCATGGCCAGTCCGTGCTGCGCTCTGTGAATGATGGCAGCTGTAAATTTTCCAAATTGGCTATGGTTTCTCTCTTTCCTTCACATCTTCTAGTTTGATCCATCCCCTCCAACACATTGGCTTGCTCCAAAGAAGCTCTGATTGTCTCCTCCTCTATTGCCCATGCTGGATTAGCTTGTTGGGACCTCGCCACCGGACACCATCTCCCTCGTCGCTTGAATTGTGCCTGCCCTTGCAATGGATTGGTCTATTTGGGACATCATTCTTTGGTAGCCTCACAAATACAACGAAATGGCACAACTGGCAGTGGCGAGATTTTCTTTTGGGCATTGGATAAGGTAATTGGCACTCTTTTATGCTCGGCTAGATGGAGAAAGAGCGACACCACTTTGACAGAAATGAGCCTTTGTGAATCAAGCGATCGCCGTCATATATTTACTCTATATGAACTCCAAGTGAGCAATGTACTAGGCACGTCCACATGTTGTAATCTTCGTTGCACTCATTTCAATATAGTGACGTTGTAGTCTTGATTTTGGAAAAGTATCACAAGTGAGGCTTCGACGGCGGATCGATTTTGTCTCAGAGCATATTCAAGGTAATAGGTGCTACCCTGTTGAATCGATTGTACCACTTTCTTGGACGTACAATGGTGTTTACATGGCCGGGGGCGGCTTGTTCGAGAAAATCTCTCTTTGGGAGGTGCATGTTCCTTAAATCTGATGTTTAATATTTTGTTGTTATCATGGTCACATAGTCTTCGCCTGGCTATACAATTAACTTTCCCCCATGGTTGAATTCTAAGGTTTCGAGCTGGAACCTAATGGCGACTTGGTTGCACATCACAAAGGAGTCAGCTGTCTGGTTTTCTCTGATGATGACTCGCTCTTAATGTCGGGTGCAGATGATGGCATTGAGAAAAAAATTAGCTTCAGGGTTGAGTTTTATGGGAGGATGGTCAGATTCAAATGACAAGCCATCTTTAGCATACCCCAAAATTAGCCATGGTATATTATATTTAGCTCTTCTTCACCATCTCACCAGGAGAATTGCGATGCAGCCTACCTGTCATTGTAAAAATGGTGCCCTTCTCCTAACTCTTGATCCTCTGCTTTCTTCATTTCCCCAATGATTTTTTGCAATGTGGCTTTTCAGAGAGGATATTATGATGTATTTCCATTCTCGTTGCGAATAACCATGGTGATCCAGCTGTCCTTTCACTATGTTATGTGCTTAGTGGTTGTATTAGCTCCAATATGATTTGCAGGTTGGTTTGGCTACTCAGTATTAGATAATTGATCACTTTCCTGCTCCATGTATGCATTTCCCTTTTCTTCCATAATGTTTTACACAATAGGACTGTGATATGGTCCTGTTGACTCTGTGCCAACATGAACTTATGTAGAAAGGGAATGTGATACAACTTTCTGTTACAAATTTGTGTTACAACTTTGTGATACAACTTTGTGTAACAACTTTGTGTTACAACTTTGTGTTACAACTTTGTGATACAACTTTGTGTTACAACTTTTTGATACAACTTTGTGTTACAACTTTGTGATACAACTTTGTGTAACAACTTTGTGTTACAACTTTGTGTTACAACTTTGTGATACAACTTTGTGTTACAACTTTTTGATACGACTTTATGTTACAACTTTGTGTTACATGTAGAGAGAGGAGCTCTCCAACTTGTATAAATATCCCATAATAGAATGAAGCCCACACTCTTTGGGGCATTGTGTTGAGTCTACTTTGGTATTCCAAGCATTTGTCTCAAGTGTCCATGCTCCCTTGCACTACACATCCAAAGGCATGTCCTAACCTTGCAACTCCTCCTCCCCTCTCCTCCAACCTTGCATCCCATCCTCTCCCTCTCCTCCTCCCTCCTCCTCCTCCCTCCTCCTCCTCCTCCTCCTCCTCCCTCCTCCTCCTCCTCTTCTCTCCTCCTCCTCCCTCCTCCTCCTTCCTCCTCTCTCTTCTTTCCCCCATGCTCTTACACCTTCTTCCTCTCCCACTCCTATGCTCCCCTAAATCCTTTGTTCCTCAACCCTTAAACTCCATGATCTATGAGGGAGACGAGTTCTCCACCATGTACTCTACCCTGACCTTGGAACCTCCTTCTAGACCATGGAACCTCCTTCTAAACCTTGGACACTCCTTCTAAACCTGGACTCCTTCTAAACCTTGGAACCTCCTTCTAAACCCTGGAACTCCTTCTAAACCCTGGAACCTCCTTCTAAACCCTAAAACCTCCTTCTAAACCCTGGAATCTCCTTCTAACCCTGGAACCTCCTTCTAACCCTTAAACTCCTCCTAAACCCTACAACCCCCAATGAAGGCGAAAGCCTTCATTACGTCAACAAAGATGATTTACGTTCCTTTTACACATGCATGCACTTTGTTTGCTTACCACACTTAAGCCTACGTCACTCACCAGAGCTAAAACCCTGCGCATAATTTGCCAAGACTTTTCTGAAGATGAGAAAAATATATTTTGCCTGTCTACACATGCCGGGTTTATAACACTCAGGAAGGATGCTTTCATTGCATATGTCGGCCTCATGGGTAGTCCTCCCCTTAGGGTTATTACAGGTTTGTTGCCATTGCTACAATGGCGATCCCTATTATTTGCATGGCATGACATAACCGACATCCCACCCATGCAGCTGATCATCCCATCGCACTAGCAAAAAGAAGTGTCAGAAGATGACAAGGCCTATCTCACATCCAACTTCCCATATCTAACCACTCTTTTTGCCAACATCATAACCTCACTTCCCCTTGCTGCTACCACCCTCTTGACCTTCCCCGAGCTCCATCCTAACATCTATTCCCTCCATCGTCTCTTTGCTCATGCCTCTCACCATTTTCAACTTACCTAACAATCACAAACTTATGAGCCCCTCACACCTAGCTTTTCCCCCTCCCTTGCTAATCCTACCCTTGAGGATTACCAAGCTGCTCAAACCATTTGCACAGTTCTTCCCCCCCTCCCCTCTGCTCCCCCTTCCGCCACTATCACTCTGCCATATTTCTCCCCAATGTCCCCCAATTCTCTCCTTGCACCATCATCACCTCTGACACTTCTGGTGCTTCCATCAGTAGAAAATGACATAGTATTTGATTTTGAATATCAAGATTTGGATAATCCAATTCGTACGCCCATGCCAAGTTCCAATGATGGGTATGATTTTGATGAGATACCACTTCCCAGTAACCCCATCAAGGAATTTTGGAGCAAATATCCTGATATGAAAACTCGCGGTGGATGGACCCTGGATAACTTTCCTACCAACCTTTGTCAGCATCAAATTAGTGAAGATTGGATTAGCAAATTGGATCCACAACCTGATTGGTGCTGTCCCAAGCTCTTTGATGAAATCTTCTTAAAGGAGTACTTACGGGCACCTCCATGTCTCAGAACCCATCCCAAGTTCTATGCAGTTCCACAGCGTAAAAAATAGGAAGCCAACTTACACACTCTGGCTGAAGATCGAGTCATTAATTGGCCAATGATCGAACCCTACTCTGGTGTAGAATGGAATATCCAAGGCACCATGGTTCGAGCACTTCAGCAGCATGAACAAATAATGTGCGGCAACATTGATTGCTTCCTTCGCCAAAGTGCCATATTCTGTAAAACATTGGAATTCATTTTGGAGGTCCCATGTTCCTTGATTCCCATTTGCCTCCACTCAGCTTTAATCCCAATGAAAGGATTGATGCTCAGATTACAAGCCGGCTCTATCAAAGAGTGATCTTCTTAGAGGCACACCACATATCTCTGTTCGAGCAAATGGTGGATACAGGCTACTTGGAAACTATGCAAAAATTATATGGTGCTAAGGCTTTACAGCAGGATCGACTGGCATGACACAAGTTCCATAGCCATTGGACTAAAAACATGGCAACCCAGGTACGTGATCGCAATAAGCCATAACCCGAGGACAGGTAATACAATGGATCGGGGAGTATGTTGATTTTGTACCAACATGAACTTATGTAGAGAGGGAATGTGATACAACTTTGTGTTACAACTTTGTGATACAACTTTGTGATACAACTTTGTGTTACAACTTTGTGATACAACTTTGTGTAACAACTTTGTGTTACAACTTTGTGTAACAACTTTGTGTTACAACTTTGTGTTACAACTTTGTGATACAACTTTGTGTTACAACTTTGTGATACAACTTTGTGTAACAACTTTGTGATACAACTTTGTGTAACAACTTTGTGTTACAACTTTGTGATGCCACTTTGTGTTACAACTTTGTGATACGACTTTGTGTTACAACTTTGTGTTACATGCAGAGAGAGGAGCTCTCCAACTTGTATAAATACCTCATAATAGAATGAAGCCCGCACTCTTTGGGGCATTGTGTTGAGTCTACATTGGTATTCCAAGCATTTGTCTCAAGTATCCATGCTCCCTTGCACTGCACATGCAAAAGCATGTCCTAACCTTGCAACTCCTCCTCCCCTATCCTCCAACCTTGCAACCCATCCTCTCCCTCTCCTCCTCCCTCCTCCTCCTCCCTCCTCCCTCCTCCTCCTCCTCCTCTCTCCTCCTCCTCCCTCCTCCTCCTTCCTCCTCTCTCCTTTCCCCCATGCTCTTACACCTTCTTCCTCTCCCACTCCTATGCTCCCTTAAACCCTTTGTTCCTCAACCCTTAAACTCCATGATCTATGAGGGAGACGAGTTCTCCACCATGTACTCTACCCTGACCTTGGAACCTCCTTCTAAACCCTGGAACCTCCTTCTGAACCTTGGACCCTCCTTCTAAACCTAGACTCCTTCTAAACCCTGGAACCTCCTTCTAAACCCTAGAACTCCTTCTAAACCCTGGAACCTCCTTCTAACCCTGGAACCTCCTTCTAACCCTTAAACTCCTCCTAAACCCTACAACCCCCAATGAAGGTGAAAGCCTTCATTACCTCAACAAAGATGATTTACGTTCATTTTACACATGCATGCACTTTGTTTGCTTACCACACTTAAGCCTACGCCTCTCATCGGAACACGACTCGAGGTCCTAAGCTACACATATACTACAACTGACAACCCCAATATATCTATAGGTGACAAAAAGCCTCGGAACCCTGCAAACATAGAATACCTAGCTCTTCCTACGAAAGCAGTAGGAAAGAGCCCACGGGTCCAAATTGGTAGACCTATGAATTGTGACATTCGATGCAACTGCCTTTGTAGGTTTGGAGACTGGGGCCTGGGAAGCTCTTGCAGTCAATTCAATTGCAGTCAGTAATCAATTCCCTTGTTTTACATCCCAATGAGTAGTCATTGTATGCTGGGACTGTAAGAAAATAATACAACGTCTATGCTCAATAGATAGTAGGATCTCGTATGCAAGAGAGAAAACAAGATAGTATGGAGAATCAAAATTTTGATTATTGTAAAATTGATACAATAGATGGCGCTGCCTCCCAACCGTGCGCTCTTGTGAAAGAAGCTTCAATGGCATGTAAGAAACAGTAGAAGATGAAGGCTGGATGCTAAGGAATCAGGGTTGCTATTTATAGCCAGTGATGAAATGGGCTTCACGAGCTTCCTCTTATATAGCCACCAGCCATAGTCGGTTAGGCTCAATTGGGTGACCGACCCAATCTGTCCAAAACGATCGATTGGGGGTCGGCCACCGACCATATGATAGAACTAGTGCGCAAAACAGAGCAACTAACCTACGGTCTCCATTCGGCCTAGAGCCATCCAAGATCATCTGAAGCCCTGCAACCCAAGAGTGGGCTGCCTCGAGAAATGCTCCATCTACCCTCAGTTCGGTCAGTCAAGGGATGTCTTCCCGCACTTGCATGTAGCCTAGTTGGTGGTGTGCCAACTCTATCTGAAGCCGTCCAGCCATCAGGCCACACATAGCCCCCATCTAGTGTCCAAACCAGTACCTACTGGATAACCAAGCTACTCAAATGCCTTCTCCTCATATGGGGGCTTACAAGTAGAGTTAGCTGGTTCCCATGTAGTTACACAAGAGTGGAGCAGTGATATCTAACACCCCCCCTCAATGTCCACCCGCAAGTGAACTTACTTTTTCGGCCCAATGCCAAGTCGATGAAGATGCCTCTCCAACAAGTCTCTTCCAAGAGCCTTCGCGAAGATGTCCGCAGCATTCTCTGTAGTCGGACAGTACACCAAGTCAACCTCTCCATCCATGATGAGCTCGCGTACAAAGTGATATTGAATCTCAATGTGTTTTGTGCGAGCGTGGAACACCAGGTTCTTTGCAATTGCCATGCAACTCTGATTGTCACATGATAACTATGTAGGCTTGTTCTGCACTGCACCCATGTCCCCCAAAATCCTTCTCAACCACACTGCCTCGCAAGAAGCAAAGCATGCAGATTTGTACTTGGCCTCGGTAGAAGAAAGAGCAACTGTGGGTTGCTTCTTACTGACCCATGACACAACTCCAGATCCAAGTGAGAAACTGTACCTTGTCACTGATCTCCTGCTGTCCACGTATCCTGCCCAATCTGAGTCACAGAATCCAGTTAAGATGTTGCCCTTGGTATAGGTGACACCATAATCAAGTGTGCCTTTAATGTATTTCAGCACCCGCATCCCTGCCCTCCAATGGTTCTCCCAGGGCTTATTGGAAAACTTGCTTAGTACACCAGTCACAAAACTGATGTCCAACCGTGTGTTGCACAGGTAAATCAAGCTGCCCACAAGCCTTCTGTACTTCGCTTCGTCCACCAGTGGTGATGAATCCTCGTTTGAGAGCTTCGCATCAACCTCGATAGGGGTACCAACTATCTTGCACTCAGCCATGCCAAATGCCTTCAGTATCTCTCCAGCATACTTCAGCTGTGAAATGAAGATCTGTTTCGGCTCCTACCAAACTTCAATCCCCAAACAGAAATGCATCAGTCCGAGGTCTGTCATTTCAAACTCTCTTCCTAGCAAATGCTTCATTTGTGAGATCTTCTCTTCATGGTTCCTTGTTATGACAAGGTCTTCCACCTAAAGGACCACGATCACACATCTGCCTCCTTCTCTAAAGATATACAAATTTGCATCAGATGGGCTCCTCCTAAACCCGTTTTGCAGAAAGCAAGCGTCAATTCACTGGTACCAGGATCGTGGGGCTTGTTTCAGCCTGTAAAGTGCTTTCTTCAATTTGCAGACTTTACCTTCTGAACCGAGGATCTCAAAACCTGGTGGTTGTTCCACGTATACCTCCTCCTTGAGATCTCCATTCAAAAAGGCAGATTTCACATCCATCTGAAACACGGGCCAACTTCCCTGGGCAGCTAAAGCCAAAACACTATGAATTGTGGTTAGTCGAGCTGTGGGAGCAAAAGTATCTTGATAATCAAAACCATGTACCTATGCAAATCCTTTTGCCATGAGCCGAGCCTTGTACTTATCCAACGTGCCGTCGGACTTGTACTTGGTCTTGTACACCCACTTGGTTCTAATTACCTTGTGTTTTGGTGGTCGATCCACAAGGTCCCAAGTGTTGTTCTTCATTATGGAGCCATACTCTGACTGCATAGCCTCCATCCATCTATCATTGCCTTGTGCCTCTTCAAGACACTTGGGTTCATCAGCACAAATCACTTCTGTCATCAAAGCATAGTTGACTAAGTGTTCCTATGCCCTTCTTTGCTCCTCTAATCTCTTGGACCGGTGGTGTTCGGATGGTTCCTCCTCAATGGTTGGAGGTTCTCTGCCATCCAAAAGCTGCTTTACCCACTTCGGGAATGGCCATTGCCATTGTGGTTCTATAGGCTCTTCTTCATCTTCTTTGTCTTGAATCCTCCCAAGCACTGTTGGGGGAGTTTGGTCTGCTATTGGTGGTGGTACTAGATGGATATCCTGGTCCTGGTTGTCTGGGAAGGAAGCATCCTCCTCCAATTGATGCAGCTGTTCTGTGAAGACCACATTGCAACTTATAATTACCTTCTTGGTAACAGGGTTATAGAGATGGTAACCCTCCGCCTCTTCACTATAGCCTAAGAAAATACACTTCTGGCTCTTCGGTTCCCATTTGGTCCTGGTAGCATCAGGGACATGCACAAAACAGTCACATCCAAAAACTCTAAAATGTGCAACTGAAGGTTTCTTACCAGAAAAGGCTTGCAGTGGAGTCATCCCATTCACAGCCTTTGTGTAGCTACAATTCAGGATGTAAACTACAGTGTTACATCCTTCAACCCAGAAAGTCTTTGGCAAATCTTTCCCTTTCATCATACTCTGGCCCATTTCGTAGATGATGTGCATCTTGCGTTCTGCTATTCCATTTTGCTGTGATGTATGTGGCGGGGGTTTCTGCCTCTTGATTTTGTGACTTTTGTAGTAACTTTCGAATTCAGTTGATGTGAACTCTCCACCTCTGTCTGATCTCAACTTCTTCACCTTCCTCGCCATTTCTTTCTCGACCATTACATGCCATTCATTGAACCTACTAAAAGCCTTGTCTTTAGTCTTCAGGAAGTATATCCATATCCTTCTACTGTAGTTGTCGATCAGTGTCATGAAGTAGTAGGAACCACCCAAAGCTTCCATCTCCATCTTTCCATGGAGGTCCATGTGAACGAGCTCTAGAGGAGCCTTTGCCTTGCTGGCCTCTTTAGGAAAGGGCTGCCGATGTTGCTTGCCCATCATGAAAGCTTCACATACATCCGTGCAAGCTTCACATACATGAACTGCCTCCGTGCAAATCTCCTCAATTGCGACGAATAGCTCTATTGGTGCTGCCTGTGCGCTATTGCTGGACTCTTTCTTCACTCTGTTCTTCTCATCTGCAATCTTCTTTCGGCACTCATTCTGCTTGTGGCCTGCCTTGTTGCAATAGAAGCACTTGATCTTCTTCTTTCTCTTTTTATCATAAGAAGAAGATGGGTTACCAGAGTCCTTACCCTTATCTTTCTTTGATCCGATCTAGAAAGCCGAATCTTCTCCAATCCTCATCTTTTGACGCAACTCCTCCTCCATAAGCATCGTGCTAAAATCCTCAAAGTTGAGGGGCAGATTTCTATTCTGTGTATTCAGTGCTGCAACAAGACCATCGTACTTTGGTGGGAGAATCTGTATGCACCTTCGTGCTAGATTCTCACTGGTGATGGTGATGCCAATCGCAGTCATCTGATCGCGTAGATTCTTCACCCTAGTGATGAACTTCTCTGCCGCTTCAGACTCAGACAACTTCTCGTTCACGAGTTGAGTCTCTAGATTCTGAATCCGCATTTGATTCGTGGTCTCATACTGATTTTTCAAGACCATCCATGTCTCCTCTGCTGTGGCGACATGTTGAATTAACGCCATGATGGAATCACTAACACTGTAGACAATTGAACACAGTGCATCTGCATTTCTTCTTGTCCACGCAAGAATCTCATCCGCATTTAGTACTATCTATTGTCCTGCATTGGCTAGATCCGGTCTTGCAATTGGCCTCACGTCCACCCCAGTAGCAGTATCCCAAAGCTCATATGCACTTAGGATGGTTCTCATCTTGAACTTCCAAAGTGGATAGTTAGAGCCATCCAACTTTTCACTTTCGCCGAACAGTGGGATTCACAATCTTGCAGGCTGGGCCATCTCTCATAATCTGCTCGCAAACAGAAACACACTATCAAATCTTCTTGCTAGAGTCTAGGCTCTAATACCATGTAAGAAAATAATACAACATCTATGCTTAACAGATAATAGGATCTCGTACGCAAGAGAGAAAACAAGATAGTATGGAGAATAAAAAATTTGATTACTATAGAATTGATACAATAGATGGCGCTGCCTCCCAACCATGTACTCCTGTGAAAGAAGCTTCGATGGCATGCTGAAAATGGTAGAAGACGGAGGCTGGATGCTAAGGAATTAGGGTTGCTGTATCTAGTGATGAAATGGGCTTCACGGGCTTGCTCTTATATAGCCACCAGTCGTAGTCGGTTAGACTCAATTGGGTGATCGACCTAATAGACCCAAAACGGTCGACTGGTGGTCAATCCTGAAATAGGCCACCGACCATACGATAGAACCGGTGGGCGAAACCGAGCAACAAACCTACGATCTCCATTTGGCCCAGAGCCATTCAGGATCATCTGAGGCTCCAAATGTGGGCCTCGCAACCCAAGAGTGGGCTGCCCCGGGAAATGCTCCGTCTACCTTTAGTGCGGTCAGTCAAGAGATGCCTTCCTACACTTGCATGTAGCCTAGTTGGCAGTGTGCCAACTCTATTTGAAGTCATCCAGCCATCAAGCCACACATGGCCCCCATCTGGTGTCCAAACCAGGACCTACCGAATAACCGAGCTACTCAAATGCCTTCTCCTCATATGGGGGGCTTACAAGTAGAGTTAGCTGGTTCCCACGTAGTAACACGAGAGTGGAGCATTGATGTCTAATAGGGACAACGGATGGGAAAATATTTGTTCAAGCTATGAATCAATGGCCATTATGTGTATCTAATATTGATATTAGTGTCTTTTCCCCAAATTTCTCACTCAGGTGAAGCTGGCATGAGCACTACATCGTATTTTCCTACATGCTTCTAGTTATTAGACATGTAGGTTTAAACAGGTTCTTCATTATAAAATATAAACACTTGTTGTGGCGATCCAAATAGGTCCCTAGTTACAGCTTTAGCTATCAATTTTGATGGAAGGTGTCTAGCATCTAGTTCAAAAGATGGTTGTGTATGCATGTGGGATATTGTTACTGGAAATGTTGTCAGGGAACTGTACACTAAACGTAGGCCAAAAACATTATTCTTCAAAGTTAGCTAGATTAGGGTTTCTATTTGAGGCTTGTGTGAGTGGGTCTCATTGTGATTTGATAGAAGCAAGAAGGATCACAGTTTCATGGGTTTTTTGAAGGATTGTTTTCTGATGCATGGATGATGCAGAGCTCAGGGCCCATAACTAAACCTTTGGTCATACCTGAGGCACATATATTTGGATAATGCAAAGATTATGAACATAGTTTTTGCAGAGTTAGAACATTGTCTAGTCAATTTTCTGGTTCAATCAAGAGCTCAAATCAATCCTAGGACTTATATTCGCATCGAGACCCCCTTGTGCTATTGCCTGCATCTGTTTCAAACAATGGAGAAGCTAGGCAAGGACATTTGTACAGTGGAAGTTTTTTGGAGAATCAGCTTTTTGAAATGAAGGTTGGACAATTTCTCTTTTTTTTTGGGATATTGGAAATATTTTCATCTCCAGTGATGCATTTGGGTAGTTTTAGCCGGAAAAGTAATTGAGACCAGAGGCTAGAGGCTAATTATGGTGACGCTCAAAGGCCATAGAGAAAAGGAGATCATGAGGGCGAAGGGATGTCATAGGGGTGAAAAAGGAATTAGAAGTGGAGGGAAGGAAAAGGGAGACTATGACACAAGGAGAAAAGGAGAGGGGGTTCTTTGGAGAATCAGCTTTTTGAAATGAAGGTTGGACAATTTCTCTTTTTTTTTGGGATATTGGAAATATTTTCATCTCCAGTGATGCATTTGGGTAGTTTTAGCCAGAAAAGTAATTGAGACCAGAGGCTAGAGGTTAAGTATGGCAACGCTCAAAGGCCATAGAGAAAAGGAGATCATGAGGGCGAAGGGATGTCATAGGGGTGAAAAAGGAATTAGAAGTGGAGGGAAGGAAAAGGGAGACTATGACACAAGGAGAAAAGGAGAGGGGGAAGAGAAGCATGTACATGATAGGAGGAGGAATGTTGAGATGTAGACATCAAGGGAAGAGAACCATACTTTATTTGAAAGAAGGGATGAGAGGGAAATATCAAAATACTAGCTAGGTGGCTTTACAAGAATGAGCGTGTCTCATCAAGGAATAGCCCCTTCCTTTTATAGCCAAAAGAGGGGGTCTCTCCACATTAATGTATCCTCCTGCATGCATGGTGTGTGTGGAAAAGTCTCCCATGTGGGCTAGGTGGTTACGCACTATCAATTGTGTGCGCCAACCCTTTGCCTCAATTTTCCACATAAATCAAGCCCCATATCTCAAGTCTATGATACTCCCTTGGTCTCTTTCCAATTTTATAATATGTTCAAACCTCTAGGAGGACAAGTGGAGGGTTGGCACAAGGAATCTTGCCACCTCATCCTACTTTCCCCATTATTTAACTAGCTCTCTTGGTCCTTCTATACCTCCCCCACATGGGCCTATCCCATATGGAGGGAATAACTCAATATAATAGCCATCTCCACCTATTTTATATTGCTTCTCGCATGGACTTTGAGCCATATCTCACTAAATGCAGCCTAGGTGGAAGGGTGGCACATGGAGGAGCCATGCCACCTTGCATTTTATAATATTACTATCATGGATTATGTACAACACACCTTATGGGTCCTCTTACATGGAAGGGTGGCACATGGTCATGCCTTGCCACCTCAACCTTGGGCCCTATGCACACCATATTTTATTATACTATTGCCACATATACAAACATACATACATATTAATGCCTTTTTCCTTAGACAATTTTATCCATAACAGTTCCCCCCCCCAAGTAGGGAATGCACAGCATTTCCATTCCTAGGCCCATCACGCACAAAGAAAGGCTTGAGGTAACGCTTGTTGATCACCTTCTTGCCATATGGTTCATGCAGCTCCTGAACTTGTACAGACCCATTGCTACGTTCTTTGATGACTTTGTATGGACCAGCCCACAGTGGCAGAAACTTCTTATCCATTTGGTGGTCCAATCTGTTATCAAAGCATAGCACAACATCCCCCTCAGCAAAGTGTCTTTCCCATCCCTTGCGAATCTTAGCATCCAATCAGGCCTTTTGTCGATTCTTTTGGATCTCTGTTTGGTGTAGTGCAAGGCGTCGGGTTTCATCTAACTTCTCAAGTTGTACCAATCTGGCCTCTACATGTTCATCTTCTGTCATCCTCTGTTCCTGTGCCAATCTCAAGGCCGGAATCTCTATCTCTAGTGGTAAAACTGCCTCAGTACCATACACCAACTCAAAAGGAGTGTGACCTGTAGAAGTTTTATGAGTGATGTTGTAAGCCCACACGGCTTCAGTGACCTTCGGATCCCATTGGCTCCTATTTCCTACGGCCATTTTACCCATGGTTTTACAAAGGAGGCCATTGGTCCGCTCTGTTTGACCCATGGATGCTGGATAATAGATGCTAGAAGTGTGATGATCAATGCCCATGCGATCCATGAGTAACTCCACTGCTTCATTTAAGAATGGACTCCCATGGTCAGAGACTATCTCCATGGGTGTCCCGAACCTTGTGCAGATACGTTCAAATATGAAATTTGAAACTGCCTTGCCATTTGCAGCAGAGAGGGCGATAGCTTCAGCCCACTTAGTGACGTACTGAGTGGCTACCAAAAGATACTTCTTTTTGTGGGCAGTCATGGGCAAGGGCCCGACAAAATCTATCCCCCACTTCTGAAATGGATGGATGGACATTACTGGGTGATGTTGCCCAGGACGCAAATCCTTCCTACCAAAGAATTGACATGGTTCACAGGTTTTGCATGTAAAATCTTCTTAGCTGTATAGTCACTGGCATAGTGGCCTCCACAAAATCCATCATGATAATGCTTTAGTACCTTAGGCACTTCATCAACATCAATGGCCCGTCTTAGTACCCCATCCATGCCTTGACGGTACAACACCCCATCAAGGAGGGTGTAGCGCCTACTATCTCTGCGGATCTTCTTTCTCTCATAGCTAGTACTTTCTGAAGGAAAGGAGAAAGCAGTCAAAAACTTGTATATACCACCATACCATGGATCCCCAACTTCTATGGCTATACAAGGGTTACATCAAGGCACTCCTCTAAATCAATCAAAGAATTCTTCAAGTTGGAACAACCCCCTTTTACAATTTTGAAAGAGAAATCATATTCTTGTAGAACTGCCAACCATTTGGCCAACCGGCCCATGGGATTTGGTGATTGAAGAACCTGCTTTGCAAGACCAGTGTCAGTGAGTATAAAGAAGGACTTTCCAGCCACATAATGCTTAAATTTCTCAATGCAAAACACCAAAGACAAGGCATGCTTGTCGGCCTCTGAATAGTGTCGCTCAGTGTCGAGCAATTGTCGAGAAGCAAATCGAACGGGATACATGAACCGATCCTCCCCTTGCTAGAGAAGAATACCTGCCAGAGTGTGCTCACCAAACCCAAGATTGATATAGAAGGTCTTTGACCAGTCTGGATTGCGCAGAATGGGTTCTGAAGCCAGAGCATTCTTGATTTGTGCAAACCCATGATCACAATCCTCATCCCAAGAAGAGAAATCAACCCCATCTTTTAATAGCATAGTCATGGGCCGTGTCAAAGCAGCATATTGATCAATGAAGCATATTGATCAATGAAGCGGCGATAGTATCCTGCTAGATTGACAAATGAGCGTACTTGACGTTTGGTTGTAGGCGGGGAGAGCTTGAGGATGGCTTCTACCTTCTCGGGGTCAGGCTTGATGCCCTCGAATGAGACAACATGTCCCAATAACCTCCCTTGAGTGGCTCCAATGGTGCATTTCTCAGGGTTGAGACTGCCATTTGCATTATTGACCCTTTGGAAGGCCAATCTAACCTTCATGATGTGCTCCTTACGTGACGAGAATATACAGAAATCATCTAAAAACACCTCCAAGAAATCCCCCAAATAAGGAGCAAACACCATCTGCATAAATCTTTGAAAGGTAGCAAGAGCATTGGTGAGGCCAAATGGCATTACTTTGAATGCAAATGTCCCCCAGGGCGTGGCAAATGTGGTTTTAAGCACATCTTCCTCGGCAATTTTGATTTGATAAAACCCAGAGTAACCATCACAGAAAGTATACATCTCATGACCACTTACCTTCTCAAGAATGAGGTCTTGAAAGGGCAGAGGATGATGATCCCTCTTGTTGGCAGCATTGAGCTTCTTATAGTCGATGCAGACCCGCCACTTGTTGTTTTTCTTTGGGATGACTACCACTGGTGAAACCCATTCAGTATTGTGAACTGGAACAATAAACCCAGCCTTTACAAGCTTCTGCAACTCTGAGCGCAAAGCATCAATCTGCAGGGGCCCTAATCTCCGATATTTCTGAGCCACAGGCTTTGCATCAGGCTTCAGCTCTATCTTGTGCTCTATGGCAGTCACATGGCGAAGGTGGTGGTAGCTAGTTGCAAAGAGGTCAGGGAAATCTTTGAACATTTCAAGAAACTCATCTTTCTCACCTAGAGTGAGGTCTGGAGAAAGCATTGATTCGAGCTGTTGAGGACTAGCTGTTATCTTTTCTGCAGGTAGTAGGGTCGAAGACACCCCCATCATATAAACTTCCTCCTCTGAGAATTCCTCCCCCCCGTCTGATTCTTCCATGGACTCAGACACTGAGGATGAGAGAGTATCACTATCATGCTCCTCTTCTTCTTTCGGTTCCATGGCACCAGGTTGCACTGGGATCTTCTCCTTCGAAGCACCAAAAGACATGTGTCCTGTCTTCCAATAGCTAACTGCATCACTTTTTCTCAACCATGGTCTCCCGAGTATGGCTGGGTAACTTTGGCCTGTATCTTCAATGTCCACTACATAGAAATTGACAGTGGTGGTCAACCCATTGACAGTGATGGGCAAATCCTCAATGACTCCCATGGTGGAGAGTCATCGACCATCTGCTACCTTGATTCGAGTGGAGGAACGCCTTGTACATTTCAAATTCAATTTCTTCATGATTCGGGGCACCATGATATTACATGCAGCTCCCCCATCAACACACACATTTTTGACACGGCAATTATCTATGATGACATCTACTGTATGTGGGTGCCGATCAATTTCTTCAGAGATAGAAGATACCTCTCGTACCTTTCCCTTTTTCTTGCTCTTCCTTGTTGAGAGACCTTGCTGTAGCTCACGTCTCATCTTAGGGCTTAATGCTATTAGTTGAGGGAGTGTGATGCTTAAAGACCGATGAGCAAGGTCCTGAATGACTGAATAGTCCTCTTGCCCTGAGCCGATGGGAAAATCCAAGGGTGACCACTTACTTCTGCGAGATCTTTTAGTTTTCTCTGTTGGTGGGTCTGCCATCTCAGCATCTGAGGGCTCTAAGAAGGACACCTTCTTCCTGGGGCGGCCCGGTCCATGGTTTGGAGAGGGGTCCGAGGTGGCACGACTTCTTTTCCCGAGGTCAAGGATCTCTACATCAGAATCCTCAGTGCCCGACTCACTTAGAAGATTCACCCTTGGAATATTGGGGCATTCTGTGCGATAATGACTCTTCTGGTGGCACTCGTAGCATACAACATTAGCACGATCTCTTGGAGGGCGGTTGGCTTGATTTCTGATGCCCACCATCTCAAGCCGAAGATCATTCAGGGCCTTGGCTAGGTCATTGACTCCAGGTTCTATTGCAGGGGGGGCCTCTTTAGTTGGAGGGGCCACGGGAGTAGAGAGGAGGGGAGCTCGTGGGTGAGGCTGGGAAAATCTTCGAGGCGGAGGATGAGGATATCCACCTTGTTGAGGGTAAGCATCTAAGGGAGGACCATACATTTGAGGTGGAGGCGGTGGATACATCCCTGATCAGGGGTGGGGGTATGCCCCTGAGTTAGACCCCCCAGGTTGTTGTTGCAGGAATTGAGGGGGTTGCGGAGGGACAATCGTCTTCTTTGAAGCGGGGTCAGACTGAACTTTATCAAACTTTTGAGCAATCTCATGTGCTAGCACCATAGTTTCTGGATTCTCCCATTTAAGCTTGAGGCGGAATTCATCACTCGATCCTGCTACAAGGTAGCCCAGCACATGCTGAGTCATTTCAACCCGGCATTGTCCTCCTGTGTGGCAATCAAACGGTCTAGGAGCACGGCCGCTCGATCCACATATCGACGTGCTGTCTCACATTCTGACTGCTTCAAGTTTGCCACCTGCAGGTACACATTCTCCGGCTCCTCTTCTTTGCCGAAATACTCAATCATTGCTGCTGTCAACCTTGGCCAGCTTTGGCAAACGTCTTCGGTTTGCTTCTCATACCACACTTGAGCCAAACCCTCTAGAAATGTGGGAAGAACCAATAGCCATCTGTCTTCAGTAAGAAAGTTGAGAGAAACACAACGGCGCTTGAAGGCCACAAGGTACTCATTTGGATTTTCTTCTACCCGTCCACAAAACACGGGAATGTCAGCCATGCTTGGAAGATGGAAAAGAGGGGCTTATCTATGGATGAACAATAGTAAGAGGAAGCTTGAACTGAAAATCGGGTGAAGATACATCCAAAAAGCACACATAGGCAGGGTAGGGTGTGACTGGTGTAGTGTGAAATATTACACAAGAAGAATCTTCAGCATAGAATATCACATAGACAATCTTAAAAGGACCAACCCTCATGATATCACATCGATTATTACACACGAGGGTTAGAGGCGTGGCGTTGCATGAGGTTGTTCATCAAGGCAAACAAGAATGCCATGACAAATGTCAACAGTTGGAGAGCTTGCACATCACCTTCAGCTTCTTCCAGTTCTTGTAGTCGCCATGCTATTTCTTCAAGGGGTGTGCGGTCTGGCATCCTTCTTTTGAGCAATGTCCTTGAGAACCCTCCTGATGATCTCTTCAAATTGGTTGCAAAGTTCCAAGGCTTGTTGATGTCGTGGAACCAAGCCTTTGCTCTGCACCTTCCACCTTCCACTAACTTGTTCACACACTAGTTGAGAATCTCCTTGCACCTCCAATTGCTTGGCATGATGTTCTTGTGCCTTTTGTAGCCCAAAAATGAGCATTGAGTACTCAGCTTGATTGCAAGTACTTGCGGGTGAAGACTTGCTGTAACAATACTCCTCACCACCTGGTGAAGTGAGCTTCACACCCACGCCAGCCGCCTTGGTCGAAGGTTTGTAAGCTCCATCAAATTGAAGAATCCAAGATGTCATCACACCAAGACTAAAATTCGGACATCCCAAGTTTCTCAGTAGTCCAAGATAGGTAGGAGGAGAGGGTGGGGAGAATTCAACACTTGAGCCAAACGTTCAGCACCAAATAAACTTGCAATCCTTTGTTGATAGTTTATCTTAAGCCCAAAAAGAATTACAATTTGAAGCTCGAAATGAGGCACAAAAGGCTGATTAGGTACAAATGGATTCCTTGGTCGAAACATTACCAACCATAGCCGAGGCCTAGAAACCTTTGTAATGAGATTGTGAATAAACCATTTAGGACGAGCTTTTCCACAGGAATCAACAGGTAGATGCGCCAAATCTCCCCCCAAGCTTGGGGAGCATCCCACCCTTCAATGAAGGACACCGTTTTAATTACCTCTGAAGCAGCAAGTAGTTCGATCACCGCACAATGAGTAGAAGTAAAATCAAAATCCTCCCAGCGTATCAGTAGTTCTTCACCATGAATCATCCACGGTGTATCATTCCACCCGTCATCTCCTTCAATAATGCACTAGACAATCAGTCGTTGAAGGTCAACATGAAGATCAAGGAAGACATCTCGTGCATTGGTAGCCGTAAGGTGTGGAGGAACAGGCACCAACTCCTTAAACGCGTCGAGAAGTGACATAAATGTCCACCCTTCTCATGTGGCGTGTGTCCGAGAAGTGAGCTTGGAGAAGTTCTGAATCGGCGATCTAGCAAGAGATGTGGATAGAGCACATAAAATGATGTATTTTTGCTTTTTACAGCAAGAGCAAACTCCCTACGGTTAGGGAGTTACAGTTCCCGTGATTTCAACATATGAACAAAAATCATTACATTTTTACCACTTCCAACTTATTGGCCCAATGATAAGACTTTCTTTTGTGAAGGGGGAGGTCTTGGGTTCCAATCCTACTCTTTAATAAAAAGAGAGGAGAGGAGAGGAGAAGGAGAAGAGAAAGAGAAGGAGGAGAAGAAGAAGAAGAGAAGAGAGAGGGGGGCGCGGGATCTGCTATTACTCTTTTGCAGGGGCTCAGAAAACTGTCCCCGACCAGAAGCAGCAGCAGTTTAGAGAACTGTCGGAACTGTCGCACAGGTGAGCGCAGAAAACTGTCCGCAACCAGAAGTCGCAGAGAACTGTCGGAACTGTCGCGCAGGTGAGTGGAGAAAACTGTCCGCAACCAGAAGTCACAGCAGTTCAGAGAACTATCGTGCGGGTGAACGCAGAAAACTGTCCGCAACCGGAGGTTGCAGCAGTCCGAAAAAAAAACTGTCGCATAGGAAATGCGCAAATCGAATGCACGCGCAGTAGCTTAGAAAGAGCACATATGGTATAGTTTTGTAGATGTGACCCATACGAGTAGAAGATTCACCACTAGCCGTGGAGACGTATCCCAGAAGCCACACCAAAACTTTTAGCCGGAAAAGTAATCGAGACCAGAGGCTAGAGGCTAAGTATGGCGACGCTCAAAGGCCATAGAGAAAAGGAGATCATGAGGGCGAAGGGATGTCATAGGGGTGAAAAAGGAATTAGAAGTGGAGGGAAGGAAAAGGGAGACTATGACACAAGGAGAAAAGGAGAGGGGGAAGAGAAGCATGTACATGATAGGAGGAGGAATGTTGAGATGTAGACATCAAGGGAAGAGAACCATACTTTATTTGAAAGAAGGGATGAGAGGGAAATATCAAAATACTAGCTAGGTGGCTTTACAAGAATGAGCGTGTCTCATCAAGGAATAGCCCCTTCCTTTTATAGACAAAAGAGGGGGTCTCTCCACATTAATGTATCCTCCCACATGCATGGTGTGTGTGGAAAAGTCTCCCATGTGGGCTAGGTGGTTACGCACTCTCAATTGTGTGCGACAACCCTTTGCCTCAATTTTCCACATAAATCAAGCCCCATATCTCAAGTCTATGATACTCCCTTGGTCTCTTTCCAATTTTATAATATGTTCAAACCTCTAGGAGGACAAGTGGAGGGTTGGCACAAGGAATCTTGCCACTCATCCTTATTTCCTCATTATTTAACTAGCTCTCTTGGTCCTTCTATACCTCCCCCACATGGGCCTATCCCATATGGAGGGAATAACTCAATATAATAGCCATCTCCACCTATTTTATATTGCTTCTCTCATGGACTTTGAGCCATATCTCACTAAATGCAGCCTAGGTGGAGGGGTGGCACATGGAGGAGCCATGCCACCTTGCATTTTATAATATTACTATCATGGATTATGTACAACACACCTTATGGGTCCTCTTACATGGAAGGGTGGCACATGGTCATGCCTTGCCACCTCAACCTTGGGCCCTATGCACATTTTATTATACTATTGCCACATATACAAACACACATACATATTAATGCCTTTTTCCTTAGACAATTTTATCCATAACAGTAGCCATTTTATGCTAAACAAGTTATGGAGAGGATTTTCTTTGCTTGATCTAATACGTCTACTAGCAATGTCCTTGTGAAGCTCAACTGAAGTTGATATAAGAGAGAGATCTAGATGAATGTAGAGCAATCGTTGCAATTGCTTAAGAGCTTGCATTCGTGAGTCAAATATAGAATTGTACATATGGTTGATGAAAATAGATTTTTACGATGATACAAATTAGGGGCTTGCTCTTGTCAGGGTTTGGACTTCTTTTGGTTCATAGACATGATATGATGTTGACTTTTACTCTTTACCTTGGATTGTTTAGATATGGCTCAATTGACAATGACGTCCTTTTCATGTCTAGTTTATCTACAGAGGTACTTACCACTTCAGATGATGCATATTCCCAGGATTGGATTTTGGATTCCGGTGCTTCATTCCACGTTACTCCCATAGCGAATGGTTCTCCACTTATGACAGTGGAAAGACAGGTTGTGTGCATCTTGGAAATGACTATGCATGTGACATAGTGGGAGCAGGTGACATAAAGTTTTTTTTTGCAAATGGGTCTACATTTGTTTTGAAACATGTGAGACATGTGCCTAAGCTGACCAAGAGTCTTATTTCAGTGGGTCAGCTAGATGATGCTGGTTTTCACACCACTTTTGTCTTTCAGAGTTGGAAAATTCAAAAGGGCTCTATGCTTTTGGCCAGGGGTGCCAAGTGTGGGACTTTGTATCCCTTACATGTATTAGGGGTATTTGATCATGTTGTTGCAATAACTGAGCAGCCAAGCACTTCTTTATGGCATTGTAGGTTGGGGCACATGAGCCAGAATGGAATGAAACTCTTATGCCATTTGGGTTATGTACCGCATTTGAGTTTCTCTGATTTTGAATTTTGTGAGCACTGTCTCTATGGGAAGCAGACTAAATCAGCCCATAAAAGAAGGGGAAAGAAAGAGTTTGAAATGCTTGATTTGGTGCACTCAGACGTATGTGGTCCCATGCCTACACGGTCATTAGGCGGGGCTAAATACTATGTGACATTCATTGATGATGCAACTAGGAAAGTGTGGGCTTATGCTATAGCTCGGAAGAGTGATGTGTTCCAGGTATTTCAGAAATGGCTGGCCTTGGTTGAGAATCAGTTAGGTAGAACGCTTAAATGCCTACGAACTAACAATGGTGGAGAGTATCTCTCTCATGACTTTCAGCATTTCTGTGATACACGTGGGATTAAGAGGGAGCTCACATCCCCTCGTACTCCAGAGCAAAATCCAATTGCAGAAAAGATGAACCATACCATTCAAGAAAGGGTGCAATGCATGCTTTCCAATGCAAGTCTTTCTGGTGGTTTGGGCTAAGGCAATGAAGATTGCAGTGCATGTGATCAATAGATCACCTAGTAAGAGTTTGGATGGTGGTATTCCTCAAGAGGCATGGAGTGGCAAAAAGCCCTCTTACTCTCATTTGCGTATATTTGGGTGTGAGGCATATGCACATGTGCCAAAAGAGCTTCGAAAGAAGCTAGATCCTAAGTCTAGGAAATGCATCTTTCTGGGTTATGGTGAAAGTGGAGAGATGGGCTATCGTCTCTGGGATCCAGAAGCAAAGAAGATCATACGCAGCCATGATGTGGTCTTCAATGAGAAGAAGATGCATAAGGCACCCATGAGGGATGTGGAAATGAGGAGAATCACTTTCCAGGATGTGAATCCACCTGCATATGTTGATAGACAGCAAGCTGTCCATGCACCAAATGTACAAGAAATGATACCACCAAGTACTCCCACAGGTATACAATCAAGAGTAGATGATGGATCATCTATTGGTGGAAATGATGAGCCAAATGTGGCTGATATGCAGGTGGGACAGCAAGCTGAAATGCCCTTGAGAAGATCATCTAGAGTGTCTAGACCGCCTGATAGGTTTGTTCTAGGGGTAGACTATGTGATGCTTATTGATTGCGAGGAGCCTTCTTGCTACAGAGAGGCTATGATGCATGAGGATCAACGCAAGTGGGAGTATGCTATGCAATCAGAGATGAGTTCACTTATGAAGAATAAGACTTGGGACTTGGTTTCTTTGCCACATGGAAAGAAAGCCTTGCCATGTAAATGGGTCTACAAAATGAAGGTCATAGGTGATGATGTGCCTAGGTACAAGGCCCGTTTGGTTGCTAAAGGGTTCAAGCAAGAGAAGGGTGTGGACTTTGATGAGATATTCTCTCCAGTTGTGAAGATGACCACACTTAGACTAGTGGCATCAGAGGATATGGAGCTTATGCAGATGGATGTCAAGACAGCGTTCTTGCATGGGGATTTGCATGAGGAAATTTACATGGTGCAGCCGGAAGGCTTTGAAGAAAAGGGCAAAGAGCATTTAGTTTGCAAGCTGAAGAAGAGTCTCTATGGTCTTAAGCAAGCACCTAGAGAATGGTATCAGAAGTTTGATGCTTTCATTCGGTCCCAGGGTTTTAGAAGGAGTGAAATTGATCACTGCCTCTACACTAAAAGGGCTAAGGATAATAGCCTGATAATCTTGGCACTATATGTGGATGATATGCTATTGGCTAGCAAGAATACTTATGAGCTAGATGCATTAAAGTCCAAGTTGCATGAGGCCTTTGATATGAAGGATTTGGGATTTGCAGGTCATATTCTTGGTATGCGCATCACGCATGATCAGAGTAGGAGACTCCTTTGGCTTTCACAAAAAGAGTATGCTACAAAACTATTGCAGCGTTTCAATATGGTGGGGGGGAAGGCAGTGAGTACTCCATTGCCTCCATTTGTGAAACTGAGTTATACAGATAGTCCCAAATCAGATGAGGAGAGGGCCATGATGGCCAAGGTTCCTTATGCATCAGCAGTTGGGAGTCTTATGTATGCTATGATAGCTACTAGACCAGACATTGCATTTGTAGTGGGAGTTGTTAGCCGGCATATGGCTAATCCCCAGGAAAAAGGCATTGGGAGGCAATTAAGTGCATCATGAGGTACATGAAGGGTACCAAGGAGATGTGCATCTGCTTTGGTAAAGGAGACATGCGTGTACTTGGGTACACAGATTCAGACTATGCAGGGCATGTGGATAGTAGGAGATCCACTTCTGGTTATGTGTTCACCTTTGCAGGTGGTGTAGTGTCGTGGATGTCTCACACACAGAAGTGCGTTGCTTTGTCTACCACAGAGGCTGAGTATGTTTTGCAGCCACAGAGGGTTGCAAGGAGGCTATATGGCTTGATCGGCTAGTGGGAGATTTGGGGATTCATACAGGTGTACCGACATTGCATAGTGATTCCATGAGTGCTATTCAGCTAGCACGGAATCCGGTCTTTCATGCAAAGACCAAACACATTGAGGTCAGGTACCATTTCATCAGGGAGGTACTTGAGGACAAGCGCATAGAGCTTGTCAAGGTTCATACAGATGATAGCCCTGCAGATATGCTGACGAAGAGTCTACCTAGTCAGCGGTTTGAGTATTGTCGTGTATTGATGGGCATTGGATAGTATGCTCACTGGTTGTTCTCCCTTAAAGGCACATTGTCCTTTAAGTGGGAGGTTGTGGGGGTTAAAGGTCATTGTGCCTTTACCTCGGTTATGTACAATACTCAAACACATATATAAATGAATGAAAAAGAAGATTAGGGTGGTTCTGCACCCACCAAAACTTGTGTGGCTCTCTGTTTCTCTCTCTCCCTCTTCCGTTCTTGCTTCCGTTGAGAGCTCTCTCAGTCCTTTTATTCTTTTGTAAGATGTGAAAAGGCATGCATTCCACAATATTTGAAAGAGAAGTAAATGAACGAGTGATGTTGAATCGCCAGTCTTTTCATGTGATTGGAGAAGTGCCAGGGCCTATCTCCTTCAAGAAGGAAAGGTTCAATATATTCTTTCATAAGTGCGAACCTTCATCATGATGGGGTTGTCCCTCATCTTTGGAGTTGGCAGACGCCTTGTTCAAATGGTATTTGTTTGTGTAGGTGTGTAAATTTATGAGCCTCTGTGAGATCATAATTTTAAAGCACGGTCTATAATCACCCTTGGGCACCGAGGGAAAGATCTTGTAGTCTACATTGAGACACACTCGATCTAGAAGAAAGGACTACACACAGTGCATGCTATGCACACATAAGCCAGAGATCTACGAACAGACCTGTACAGACATGGGTCTACATGGATGTACTCATCTCTAGATACATGTCACTATCATAGGCATGAATGAGCATGTTTGATATTTGTGGATTCAATTTAGGAGACCCTTAGCTGAGGATGTATACCTTTAGCATGCCACTCTTCCCCACATACATCCGATTACGCCAGGGAGGAGCCACAATGTAAGGCTATGTCTTGATATCCCCTTGCCTTCACCTCAGAGATCTATGATTTTACATGCATTCCCTTGTGCTAGTAATCGATCATTACTTCTTGAGTTGGCACTATCTCAACCCATCCTGGCCACCTCCATAACTTTGACGATTCACTAGATCCCATCTAAGGTAGCCATCTTTTTATCCTCTTGATGTCAACCTTGTGTAGTGCAGTCCATCTTCAAGGAGATGGTTGGTATGGTGGGTAATACGGCTAAGTATAATAGTAAGGGGCCCAACCTGATTGGGTGCAGAAGCTTGCAGCATATGTTTATTAGCGGAGGTGGAACAGTAGGAGGTAAAAGTAGCTCAATGCATTCACAGTAGCAGTTGCATAGGGTAAAGGTGAAAGCACAAGAGTTTGTCGATGTGACTCTTTGGATAACAGAGACTAGAGGTTCTCCAGTTGGAAACTATGGTTGTGCATTGTATGTACCATGTGGCAAGCCTTCTGCTATGGAGTTGCCTATAGAAGTGACTCTTGCTTTTCTAACTATTTTGTTAATGTAGAAGAATGACCTTGTGAAGCACTTTATTTCTTTAAAATTAGTCATAGGTTTTACTTTTTTTCAAATTGTTTTTCAGTACAGATCTTCTCCCACAGGCTTAATCATGGTCTTGTGAGCACTTAGTTTTATTAAAAAAAGACACAGCAGTATTCTTCTCACCCTAGTTTGATTATTCCCTCCTGTTAGTTTGATATATCTCTTTCCGCTCCCCAACAAATGAGAAAAAAGTTAAAGAAGAAGGAAAACAATGTTCTTTATATCCAGGAATAAAGGATGATTAATTCCACAAGGTTGTTTGTAAATTTTTGTTATGCAATTTACCTCAATAGGGTTTTTTTTCCATTGCATAGCCATTCATTGTGAAACATTCCCTGCTTCAGGAATTTAAGTCACTGCACTCGCATTGTAGTTTAGATGTGCTTGTATCTTATTTGTAAAAGGCAACTATCGACATCCTTTCGCAGATATGATAGTAGAAACTAATTTCTTGGACTTATTTTCCACATACAGAGTTCATGAAGCTTTTAGGTATTGTTATAACTTTGGTAACATTTACAAATTTTGTTTGTAGCATGAGTCAACTCCTGCAACATTACAAATGAAGGTCAACATATTGGAGGGGAAAAAAGATCGTGCGTTGAAAATAGGGAGAGAGTACTCTCAACAAAATGAGATGCTAAGCTCTTTGTTCTTCCAGCTGATTCATTCCCCTACTAAAAATGGTTCCTAAGCCCTGCCAAACGAACTTCTCTTTGTGAAACATAGTGCATAGACATTTGATGTCACTAAGAACTTGAAATTGTATGCTTGAAACACATTACTAATTTCTAAATTAGAAAATTAACAATACAGCATTGTAGATTCAAGCATCAGTGGTCATACTTTAGAATTGAAAAAGATACATGAAACGATTCATGTCCATGCTGCACCTGGACGGGCTAAAGGCTAAAGGCAAATGTATGGGCTAAAGGTTGATTTCAGCATACGGGCGATGTACAGGTGGCGATTTGAGATGTACGGGAGGTGAAAATGCGATGTGATACCAGATTTGCCAAAATCAAGGCAAATTGGAATTTTTTGAACACTGGGGATTGTTTTGGGGCCCCAAAACGTGCATTTCGGCACGTTTTGGGCTATCCCGAAACTAGGAACTTTGAGGAATAGGGAAGCACTCCTTAGTTGTCTTCTTGTAAGTTCAAAATATTAAAATTTCCGACATATCCTCGAAAGAGGAGCAAGCATGGATAAGGAAGAGCAACCATTACTTCCACTCTCCCTGTAATACAGATGTACAAAAAGGGAAAGGAGAAGTCAAACGACATAGAACTTTGGAAGCCAAGGGGAGGAAGGTGATGGATCAAACTCTATAGAGGCAACAATGGAGCTATGACGTCTGCTTTGACTCTTGGGTGGAATCTAGGATTTTTTGATTGTTGAAGTTTCATTTTACATCATGTGCATCTTCTACATAACACTAACACAAAATAATGTTATAAAAGTATAGAATTGAAAACCCTAACAGTAGCCCTAACCCTAAATGGATATGTATATATTTATTTTTTTCAATGTTATATAGTGTAGTATTATTCATTTGAGGTGTGCTCTCTATGCCCTCTCCTCATCTCCACTCTTCTTCTCTCCCTCTCCATATTTGTTCATCCTATCAAAGCTACCTTGCCTTCAATTTAGGCATTCTGATCCTTATGAGATAGTGAAAGCTTGAGATTGAGTGATTCTATTTAGTAGCATTCTTTCATTCCATTGAGAGATTTCTATCTATTCCATTCATTCATATCTTCTTGTGAGATATTTGAGAGAGAGTTAGTCCTTCTCCTATCCTATTCTCTATGAGTGAGTCCTAAAGAATCCATGAGAGACTATTCTACTCATCGAATTCAGTCCTTTTCTATTCTATTAGGAAGAGAAAATCACTTAACTAAAGCAAGATAGGAGATGCAATAAAAAACATATTACAAAGACTCAGTCTACAATGTACTATATGGACATCAAGTAGAACTACATCCACCTAGGCTACCGACGCTCCTACAACCTACACAAACAAGAGGTAGCCATTAATAAGAAACTACAGGACCTGCACTTTAAGCATCCCAATGAATCATGAAAGGAATAGGAGATGGACATGACTACAAATGTAGAACTTGATGCATAAACAAGCTGCTAGTAGCTATACCAAAAATTAATGTAACTATAGAAAGGCATAAGGATGACTGACCTAAAATCCAACAACAATGATAGACAGAAGACTTGTGATGTAGCATCAAGCATGGAAGATATTTTTTTGGCATTTTCATCCGTCAAAAGCCTCTAGGCTATTCTTGGCATCTTTTTCCATATTAAGCCTTGTAATAATAGATTAGATTGCATTGCAATCTCTATCTTCACTAGCAAAGTAGATGTTAGTTGAAACAGCTAGCATTGTCACAAAACTAGCAAAGTAAATGTTAGTTGAACAGCTAGCATTGCTAAACTGGGATCAGATGGAAAAATTACATGGTGCTTTAGCCTTGAGATTACTCAAAGTGATCTTGGCATTTTTTAATTTTTGCACAAAGGGGCTTATGGTCCAAAACGCATCAATAAATGCTACTATTGAAGAGGAGTATGAAATCATCATGCTTCTCATTGATGTGGCTAAATCATACTCTACTTTGGTCACAACCTTGAAAAATGTACACAATCATAGACATGAGGGTGTTATCTCTTCTCTTCTTGATGAGAAGAAGTTAAGTAAGTCAACTAGAGCATCTACACCGAGCACCTCAATTATTATGAAGCATTGTTCTTACTACAAAAAAGAACTGCTTCAAGAAGCACTCTATGCATAAAAGGAGAGGTGGCCACTTGAGTAGAGAGTGCACCACTAAAAAGGAAGAAGGGACCTTATTCAATTATTTACCAAATACGCTTCTCTAGTCCTTGTACCATGTCTCCTTATTATCCAAAACCTTGTAATAAGCCTATTGATAAAGGCTTCTTGCATTTTGTATATTACTTGATGTAGTGCAATACTCCTCTCTTAGTTCATATTGAGGGGGGTGCTAAGATTTGATAGTCAAGGTGATTGGAAGATGTGGATATTGGATAGGACTTGGTAGCATATATAGTAAGGTGGTGCCTTGAGTGTAAGGTGTGGAGCACAAGGGGCCTCGTTATTTTGTAAGGTTGATAGTCAATACTATACATGATGTGTTGGAGTATCCCATCGTTATGGTTCTCCTCCATAGCTTCCTCTTACCATATTGCATGAATGTTGATTCTCAAACTCCTCACCTCTTCTCTCCTTTTCAAGGTATAAGGATTGCTCTAGAAAACGGGAGTTGTGTGCTTCATGCTAGAGTTAGATCAATGTTAGAGGTATGCTCTAAACCAATGTCAGAGTTATGTCCAACCTATTTTCCTTTATAAATTTATATGTGATCTTGAAGAGCATGCAAAATCATTTCAAAGCATGTAAAAGGAATTAGGAGATAGAGTGTACTTTTCTCAAAACAATATTTACTTCAAAGCATGTCCACAAAATAAATTAAGATAAACATAATGTCTAGAGCATAAAAAAGTGCTAGAAAAAAGTTCACAAAATTGCATCATATTAAACATCAATTTCTATACTCGCAAGGAGCAATTGAGCTAGAGCCCCAATGCCTATTGTTGCAACTTGGTTATGAGATTGGTCCTATGCCTTGGCTATTTAGATTAGTAAATTGAGTTGAATGACTCAAATGCCTCGTCCATATCTATTTCTCCAAACAAAGTTCTATGACATGTGTAGCCTTTAGCGCCATTTTTCAATGATTTGGATATATAGAATGGGTAAAGGCCCTCAAGTCAAGCAAAAACCATGTAAGACTATTATACTTGATGAGATAAAGCTCAAGGTATGGTAGTCTAAGCATTGGAATCTAGTTGCCCCTTCAATTCAACCTTTTAAAGTTATTTTTATCCCTTTTATGACTCTCTACCTCTCTTTGGTTTTCAGAAAATCTCTATACTTTAAATGTAAAGAATAAGGGAGAGAGATAGGAGACTCAAGTGCAGCTTTCTTCACAACACACAAAAGAGAGAGGACACAAGGTTGGAGGCTGAAGCCTTTCTTCACTTTTGCACACAACAACAATACAATAGAAGAGGGAAATACCCTATATGTCAAACCCTAGAATACGTGGTTCATATGTGAACCCAAACCAAAAACATACGTGGTAGTCTAACTACACCACGAGTACAACTAACATAGGCGGTGACATAAATGATAGTCATCCAGGAGATATATCGGGGGTAGAGCTTGATATCTCAACACTCCCCCTCAAGCTCAAATCCATCTCACGTACACCAAGCAAGCTCCTAAATCTGCGAAGCTTCTCGGTACCCAATGCCTTCGTAAAAATATCAGCCACCTGCTCCTCAGTGCTGACATAGACAAGATCAATCTCACCAGCTAGAACCTTCTCTCTCACAAAGTGATAATGCACCTCAATGTGCTTCGTTCTAGCATGATAAACTGGGTTATTAGCAAGCATGATGCTGCTAATGTTGTCACAATGAATGACAACTGCTGCATGGATTGACTGTCCCATATCTGCAAGTAGCTTCCGTAACCAAGCTACCTCACATGCAGCCATTGCTGCACCCCTGTACTCAGCCTCTGTGCTCGACAAGGCAACTGTTGGCTGCTTCTTGCTGGTTCCTTTGCCTTGAACCACGGCCTCTTTGGCTCCCCCTGCCTCTAGAACTACCACGTCCTCCTCCATAGGACTGGTTTTCCTGTTGTTGCTGCTGGTTCTGATTTCCTGCACGGCCACCAAAACGGCCTCTTCCTCTACCCCTGCCTCTACGTGTATTCGAGTAGAAAGCAGTCTCTTGAGAAGTTGAGGTGGCTGAACCACCATTCCTTTGCTCTTCACTCAGCAAGAGAGCAATAAGTTCCTGAAAATCAGGAAATGTTTCACGGACTCCAATGGATGTCCGAAACTGTGCATAATCCTTCCCAAGACCATTCAAGGTCACGGACACTAAGTCCTCATCATCAACAGGTGCTCCAATGGAGGCAAGAGAATCTGCAAGGCCTTTCACCTTCAAGGAATACTCATTTATATTCAGATTTTTCCTTTGCACATTGTGCAACTCCTGCTTTAGCTGCATCTTTTGTGCTTTGGTATTTGTGCTATACAGCTTCACCAATGTATCCCATGCCTCCTTAGGCGTCTCTACATCCTGTATATGCACAATCATAGAATCTGAAATGCTAACAGACAGCCAATACAAGCATTTTCTGGCTTTTTCATGCCATTCTTTAAAGGCCTTCAATTCAGCAGGAGTGGGAGCAGCACCCAAAACTGGTTCTATAGTTTCACCACTGATGTAATCCCAAACTCCCTTTCCCATAAGGAAGTTTGTCATCCTGAACTTCCATGCTTGGAAGTTGTTCATGTCAAGCTTCTCACTGACAATGGTAGACAGATTCTCAGACATTTTACAAATCACGAATTGCAACAGCAACCTGTAAACACAGCAAATGCCTCACAAGGGCAAATAGCAAAACTTCTGCAAACAGCCTCACAGGGGCAGATCCGCAACACTGACGAAAGTGGTATTTCACCACACAGTCACTTCCTAGTGACGATTTTGCATCAACAGGCAACAGGCATGAATCTGCAACTCCCAATATCTTTGCACACAGGCATACGATGCAATTTCTGTGGCACCTTTCCACCGACTAGCCGCGCAGTGGTCGCACAGCAAAAAACAGGGCCTTTTTCTGAGTGCCTGCGAATAACTTCCGCCTTCAAAACGGGCCCCGAAACGGCCTCAAATCAAAAAAATAAAGTCACCTGTAAATTTTTGAACGGGAACATTGTTAAAAGTCCGAGGTTGCTAAAATGATGAGATGATAGGACAAGAATTTCAGGTTCCCAAAAAGATGTCATTTTGCCTCCCTACGATCCTCCATAAACATAGCAGTTGAGGGATATGTTCTTGACCTAATGCTTGGTCGCTTGGATCCCTCACCCTCTACTTTATCTTCCCCTTCCCTCTCCCCCTCTACTTTATCTTCCCCTTCCCTCTCCCCCTCCCTCTCCCCCTCCCCCTCTCATATTCTGGAAGGTGATGCATTCATGGAGAAAAAGGAGTGTAATAAATTATTGACCCTTGCATGCGCGAGCAAGCATGCGCACATGTCCACACACACAGTGTGTTCTGTTGATGTGTTTTTTCTTGCACACACATACACGTGCACATAAGCAAGATTCTTCCTAAAGGAATTGAACATAGTAATGTGAGAGGGAATCGAATACAAGCAGTTGACAGGTAGGGAATCGAGTAAAGCCTGATGACAGGTGGTAAGAGTCTTCCTAAGGGATTCCAGTAGGAACTGAGGTGCACTTGCTCGTCAGCTATTGCTAATATAAAGCCATCAACTGTCATAGTCTTGGGTGGAGGAAATATCAATTTGGACATTCTAATCAAAATTTCTTCCTCATCGTAATGCCCTCTCTGAAATCACCTGCTAGAAACAACATGCCCGGATGCTACCATCTCTGAATGTACATGTGTTAGGTTGTAATCCCTCTCCCCAAGCCTTTGACAATGACGGGCAGGGAAAGGGGGGCCTGGCCTTTCCCGCTCATAAAATGTCTCATGGGCTAGCTGCGCGCTTGCCATTTTATGACGGGGAAAGGTGTCCCGCCACCTCCCTTCCCCTACTCTATCAAGGTTGCTATGGTTGGCCAGGATTACATCCTGATTGTCCACCTCTGACGTCCTAAAACCCAGAATCCTCCACTCAAAACCTCGGCCAAAACTCACGGGAATCCTCCAGGTGGCCTCCCCAGCTCACCTTGACGACCAACTAGAAAGGACTAACTGTCGCCCTTTTCTGGTCAGAATCTGACCGGGTTCCTCCCGAAAAGGACTTTGTGTGGTGGCCCGTCTGGACTCCTTGAATACACGAATCATGATGAAAGGGATGCCATATCGAGATGAACGACAGTTATGATGATTTTGAATTAAAAATCTTACTGCTCACTGACTGATTGTCTCACTGCCAGTCCGAGCTACACTCTGTGGAACCATGGTTTCTCTCTTTCCTTCACATCTTCTAGTTTGATCCATCCCCTCCAGCACACTAGAAGCTATGATCCTCTCCTTCTCTGATGCCAATGCTAGATTAGCTTGTTGGGACCTCGCCACCGGACACCATCTCCCCTGTCGCTTGAATTGTGCCTGCCCCCGCAATGGATTGGTCTGTTTGGGACATGATTCTCTGGCAGCCTCGCAAATACAACGGAATGGCGTGGTTGGCAGCGGCGAGATTTTCTTTTGGGCGTTGGATAAGGTACTTGGCACTCTTTCAAGCTCGGCTTGACGGAGAAAGAGCGACACTTTGATGGAAATGAGCGTGTGTCAATCCAGCGATCGCCCTCATTTATTTACTATACGTGAACTCCAAGTGAGCAACGTACTAGGCATGTCCACACATTGTTATCTTCGTTGCACTCATTTCAATATAGTGACGTTGTAGTCTTGAGTTTGCAAAAGTATCCCAGATAAGGTTTAGACGGATCGGTTTTGTCTCAGAGCAGATTCAAGCTGATAGGTGCTACCCTGTTGAATGGATTGTACCACTTGCTTGCACGTACAATGGTGTTTACATGGCTGGGGGTGGCTTGTCCGGGAAAATCTATTTTTGGGAGGTGCATGTTCCTTAAATCCAATGTTTAATATTTTGTTGTTATCATCATAACGTAGTCTTCCCCTGGCTATATAATTAACTCTCCCCCATGGCTGAATTCTAAGGTTTCGAGCTGGAACCTACTGGCGACCTGGGTTGCACATCACAAAAGAGTCAGCTGTCTGGTTTTCTCTGATGATGACTCACTTTTAATCTCGGGTGCAGATGATGGCATTGTTGTTGTCTGGCCTCTTGTATGGTAATTTTCCCTCATTTGATATCTTAGTCCTTTTGGGCTAAATTTATAGAGTCTACGTCTTATGACATAAGTTTTTACTTTTGTGCGCATATGCAGAATTTTGGACACAACAAAGAAGTTTCTATATAGGTGGTCCGGCCACAGGGCCCCCGTGACAACAGTCATCTCTAGTGCGGGTGGTGCAAATGCCATAGTAGTGTCTTCGTCACTGGATTGGACGTGCAAGGTAAAGCTGGAACCTACCAAGTTAGTATTCATTCGAACAAACAAGAAACAATTTAGAACTTATAATGCAGGTTGGGACTTCTGAGTCACCTTGCAACAGTGGTGCATTGCACGCCACTGTTCAGGGGGAAACGTCCTCCCTCAATGATGGACCATTGTTGTTAATCATGTTTTTGATTCTGCATGGCAATGCATGAGCGGCTCACATAAGGAGGGGCAAAAGTTGCAGTCCTTGTCTAAGAAAGTGCTTGCTCTCGTGTCGATGAGAAACAATGTGTCAGCAAGTAGCTTGTGCTGGCTAGTATAAATCAACCTTCCACAGAGTGCCCGAAACATTTGATACACTGAAAAGATGCTAATCACAAGGCTTCTCCTATATCACTAACACTTTTGACAGTGAGTCTATGGTAGTTCTCACTGCTTTCTCCTGTCTGGAAACAAGAAGGTAATAAGGATCAGAGTTCAACGTTCTGTTGTCAAGCGCACAAGGGTAACCTCAAGATCTCTCTCCTGATGGCTCGAAAGAGGTCCTACCTTCTGAGTTAATGTTTATTCCTAGTCCTCCATACCCTTAAAACGTTCTCCTCTCAAGGTAGTCTCCTATTTGTAGTACAAACGCTTTGCAAGAAATATGGGACATTAAGAAAGCCTTGCAGTCCAATGAGGAGCAGCATTGCTGGGGCATTCAAGAAGTTTTCCATTTCTTAAGGCACTATAGTTTTCCATTTCTTAAGGCACCTATAGTTTTAGCTTCTAACATTCTAACGTAGAATGAGTGTCTTACTCTGCCCTTCCGTCTCAATCCTCGCCTTCCTACAAAGTAGGATAGAGAACAAACATCACTTTGTATTCTAGTTCTAAACTCATTGAACTCTTCCTTTTGTAGTAGAATGACCCATGAATGTTACTAGTTCTCTCTCTCTCTCTCTCTCTCTCTCTCTCTAAGGAATTGTTAAAAGAATGATTGTTTTTTAGAGTTTTATGATCCAAGGCTTAAAAATCACTTAGACTAAACCTTATAGCCTGTCGTAAGATACAGGTGCTTGAGAAAAATGACTTTTTGAAGGGGGGACGGGGGATTTAAAAAGTAGTATTATATATAAGCAAAAATTAAGTACAGCAGCAAAAACAAAAAGTGCAGCCTCGTGGAGCAGGGAGATAGAATCAAAATGGTCTGAACATCTCAGCCCATGAGGGCTAAGTAGACCTGCCAGAATAATGAGCTGTTTCTACCAAAGTAGCCAAAAGTTCTACACAGACTCCTCCGAAACCTCTTCAAAGAAAGAGCCTGCATCATGGGTCTTGTGGAAAATAGGATTATTTTGATGTTCCAGATGTTCAGTTCTGGAACCATCTGCCAAATATTCAAGAGAGTATTCAACTTCCCTATATCACCAAAGAGGGCTTGCTTCAAGTTACGATAAAAACTAACAGATGCGATCGAACCATAAAGGAACCATAAAGGAGAAACTTCAGGATTGCAATTCGAAGTCCCCGATCCTACACGGAAATTCTCCCAAAATAATCTTCCAAAGCTGTGCTATAAAGGGGGGATGTTGGCAAACTCCGTTCACCCCGAAACAAGTTGACTTTACAACCCACAACATTGTAACTAGTCTCTTGCAGGTAATGCATGAAAAATCAAACAAACAAAAAATAATGCTTGAAGGAGTGACATGAATGTTTTTGAAAGTTTTACATCATAATGTTTTGCGTTCTACTTCTTTGGGCTTTTATGGGACACGTTGTAAAGTAGTGGCATACAATTCAAAACCTTATAAGAAGGTGTGGCTTTCCAAACATGAATTATTCTAAGCTTCGAAACTGACTCACTGTCAAATGCGGCATGAGAAAACTAATGCTTTTGAGAAATAGATGCAACCCATGGGTTAAATGGATCTTTTAAGTTTCTTAAAGAAACTCTGAGCCAATCGACTTTAAAGAATTCTAATATATGCAAGCAAGGGAGGCTTTTGGTTAGCTAAGTATTAGCGTGAGGTAATGGACTCAAGATAATGAGGACATAAGGCCAGATGTCTATCAGGGTTTCCTGTCGCATCCAGCTCAATGTATCTTGGTGATTTGGTTATATGCAAGACATGGCGTCACTAACGAGGGTAATGTTTGTTGAGCTTGGACATGAGTTCTCAGCAATTTCCAATGACTAGGTGTGTCTTTTTGGAGTGGAACGCCAATGCCTACATGGTAGCTATGGCCTTGATGAGACCCTGATAGAAGTGAAAGTGTGTCTCACATATTCCATTTCAACGCGCAAATGAGTGTACTACTACTCTGAACTTTTGTAGAAAACGGGGAAGTGACGAGTGCAAAATTGGTAGTCCTGTCAAAACCGAAAAGTAATTCCCATATTAGTTTGGGAATTCTACCAAATGGGAAGGAAACCGAATCTCATTGTGAATTGTAGATGGGCAGTGAGTGCCGATGGGGACTACCAACAAACACTGAGGTTTGGGGCAGCACGGGATATATTTGGATGATCTAGCTAACGGTGGATGGAGGGGCCAACTCTTGTGCATATGGTGTGCTCCAAGGTGATTGGATCACATGAAAGCTCCATAATCCTTCATTTTGGAAGAGAGGAGTAAAGAATTAGCTTCAGGGTTGAGTTTTATGGGAGGATGGTCAAACTCAAATGACAAGCCATCTTTAGCGTACCCCAAAATTAGCCATGCTATATTATATTTAGCTCTTCTTCACCTTCTCACCAGGAAAATTGCGATACAGCCTACCTATCACTATAAAACCGGCACCTTCTCCTAACTCTTGATCGTCTGCTTTCTTCATTTCCCCACTGCTTCTTTACAACGTGGCTTTTCAGAGGGGACATTTGTTAGAAATGACCCAACAGGTGTACACACAGCGGAAGACTTATAGTAATGCCTAGGAGCTCACACAGTGTGCATATGGGGTGTGGAATCACAAACTTCTTTACTTAATGTGCATAATATAGATGTGTAGACTCAACAATAGACAATGAACCAGCCAGATAGAGAAACCACCAAAATATATATTTTCGTCCAAAACTATGGACACAATACAAAAGACATAGATCCAGAGTCCCACCAATGGTGTGGTCCTCTCATCTTACCACAAGGTCTTTCTCCTATCTGCCAGTATCTCTAGACTCGAGCCCCCGTGCTCCACCTTGAGCGTAAGCAGAACTTTCATCCGAATCCCTTCCACCTTGGTGTCTTTGCACCGGCCTAGATGGGCAGCACCCTCAGCTAAGTCTGCAGCTACTGTTAGCTCTCTTCTCCTCCAGTGATGAGGCCCAAGACAAGCTTTCTACTGCTCCTTTCTGATGGGACTTTTCGGCTGTTCCAAGTGATGATGATTCTTTTTGCCTTGGAATTGCTGGTTGCTGGATATGAAATGAGGCCTGAGGCCTCTGCTTTTATAGGCCCCAAGGGGCTAGCAAAACCTGCCGACCCAGGCCCCTAGATCTGGCAGACCTGGTTAGTTCTTCCTGTCCTAAAAAACCGACCTGGTTAGCTGCCCCCACCAGCCCAACGAGGGCCCTATATAAGGGTCTTTTCTTGCCCTTTTTCAGCCTCTGCTGTTCCAGGCCTGATCTGCTGGCTCCAACCAGACCCACCAGCCTCAGCCAATGGCCGACCCAGGTGTAGCTGCTCCCTTCCATGGTTGCGCCACCTGTAGGCTCTGTTGCAGGCTGTCCATCTGCACACAGATGCCCTCCACATAGGCGCCTTTGTCTGTGCAATCCCGTGCCATGTCTATTGCCCCTGACTGACCTCCTCCTAGGTTAGACTCTTGTTGTGGCGTTCCAAACAGGTCCCCAGTTACAGCTTTAGCTATTAATTTTGATGGAAGGAGTCTAGCATCTGGTCTAGAAGATGGTTGTGTATGCGTGTGGGATACTCTTACTGGAAATGTTGTCAGGGAACTGTACACTAAAGGTAGGCTAGAAACATTCTTCTTTAAAGTTAGCTAGATTAGGGTTTTTGTTTGAGGCTTGTGTAAGTGGGTCTCATTGCTAGTTGACAGAAGCAAGAAGGATCACAGTTTCATGGGTTTTTTGAAGGATTGTTTTCTGATGCATGGATGATGCAGGGCCCGTAACTAACCTTTTGGTCATACCTGAAGCACATATATTTGGACAATGCAAAGATTATGAACATAGTTTTTGCAGAGAGAACATTTTTTGATTCACTTAGGAGCTCAAATCGATCCTGGGACTGTCCATTTTTTGATTCACTTAGGAGCTCAAATCGATCCTGGGACTTATATTCTTATCGAGATCCCCTTGTGCTATTGCCTGCATCTGTTATAAACAATTGAGAAGCCAAGCAAGGACATTTGTATAGTGGAAGTTCTTTGGAGAATCAGCTTTTTGAAATGAAGGTTGGGACAATTTCTCTTTTTTTTTTGGGATACTGGAAAGATTTTCATCTCCAATGATGCATTTGGGTAGCCATTTTATGCTAAACAAGTTATGGAGAGGACTTTCTTTGCCAGATCTAGTACGTCTACTAGCAATGTCCTTGTGAAGCTGAGCTGAAGTTGATATAAGAGAGAGATCTAGATGAATGTAGAGCAATCATTGCAATTGCTTAAGAGCTTGCATTCGTGAGTCAAATATAGAATTGTACATCTGGTTGATGAAAACAGATTTTTAGGATGATACAGATTAGGGGCTTGCTCTTGTCAAGGTTTGGACTTCTTTTGGTTCATAGAGCATGATATGAGGTTGACTTTTACTCTTTACATTGGATTGTTTAAATATGGCTCAATAGTGAGACTCACCTTTGTTGGCTTTTCCACTTGATGTACTTTCTTGATTTTATTCCATTTCCATTATGGGGTTGATTTGGTTTTATCAGCTGTTTATGCGCTTCTGTCCTTTTATTCTTTTGTGAGATGTGAAAAGGCATGTATTCCACAATATTTGAAAGAGAAGTAAATGAACGAGTGATGTTGAATCACCAGTCTTTTCATGTGATTGGAGAAGTGCCACGGCCTATCTCCTTCAAGAAGGAAAGGTTCAATATATTCTTTTATAAGTGCGAACCTTCATCATGATGGGGCTGCCCCTCATCTTTGGAGTTGACAGAGGCCTTGTTCAAATGGTTTTTGTTTGTGTAGGTGTGTGTAAATTTATGAGGCTGTGTGAGATCATAATTTTAAAGCACGGTCTACAATCACCCTTGGGCATTGAGGGAAAGATCTTGTAGTCTACATTGAGACACACTCGACCTAGAAAAAAGGACTACACATAGTGCATGCTATGCACACATAAGCCATGGGTCTATGTGGATCTACTCATCTCTAGATACATGTCACTATCACAGGCATGAATGAGCATGCTTGATATTTGTGGATTCAATTCAGGATACCCTTAGCTGAGGATGTATACCTTTAGCATGCTACTTTTCCCCACAGACATCCGATTACGCCAGGGAGGAGCCACAATGTAAGGCTATGTCTTGATATCCCCTTGCCTTCACCTTAGAGATCTATGATTTTACATGCATTCCCTTGTGCTAGGAACCGATCATTACTTTTTGAGTTGGCACTATCTCAACCCATCCAGGCCGCCTCCATAACTTTGACCATTCACTAGATCCCATCTAAGGTAGCCATCTCTTTATCCTCTTGCTGTCAACCTTCTGTAGTGCACTCCATCTTGAAGCAAATGGTTGGTACGATGGGTAATACGACTAAGGATAATAGTAAGGGGCCCAACCTGATTGGGTGCAGAAGCTTGGAGCATAGGTTTATTAGCTAGTGGAGGTGGAACAGCAAGAGGTAAAAGTAGCTCAATGCATTCACAGTAGCAGTTGCATAGGGTAAAGGTGAAGCACAGGAGTTGTCGGTGTGACTCTTTGGATAACAGAGACTAGTGGTTCTCCAGTTGCAAACTATGGTTATGCATTGTGCGTACCCTGTGGCAAGCCTTCTACTGTGGAGTTGGCTATAGAAGTGACTCTTGCTTTTCTAACTGTTTTGCCAATACAGAAGCATGACCTTGTGAAGCACTTTATTTCTTTAAAATAAGTCATAGGTATTACTTTTTTTCAAATTGTTTTTCAGTACAGATCTTCTCCCACATGCTTAATCATGGTTTTGTGAGCACTTAGTTTTATCCAAAAAAGACACCGTAGTATTCTTCTCACCCCAGTTTGATTATTCCCTCCTGTTAGTTTAATATATGTCCTTCCACTCCCCAACAAATGAGAAAAAAGTTAAAAAAGAAGGAAAACACTGTTCTTTATATCCAAGAATTAAGGATGATTAATTCCACAAGGTTGTTTGTAAATTTTTGTCGTGCAATTTACCTCAATAGAGTCCTTTTTCCATTGCATAGCCATTCATTGTGAAACATTCCCTGCTTCATGAATTTAAGTCACTGCACTCGCATTGGAGTTTTGATTTGCTTGTATCTTATTTGTAAAAGGCAGCTATCAACATCCTGTTGCAGATATGATAGTAGAAACTGATTTCTTAGGTTTATTTTCTTAGTTCATGAAGCTTTTAGGTATTGTTATAACTTCGGTAACATTTACAAATTTTGTTTGCAGCATGAGTCAACTCCTGCAGCATTACAAGTGAAGATCAAAATATTCGAGGGGATAAAAGATCGTGCATTGAAAACAGGGAGAGAGTACTCTCAACAAAATGAGATGCTAAGCTCTTTGTTCTTCCAGCCGATTCATTCCCCTGTTGAAAATGATTCCTAAGCCCTGCCAAAGAAGCTAAGCTCCCATGCTGAGAGTGCTTGTAATATAAATAAATAGCTGAAATGTATATTGTTTTCCTAGCTCCAGTAGCTGTAAAATCGAATTGAGAAATCTGTATGCACTCAATTTTTGTCCTCACAAGCTCACTTGTATAAATCTGAAACGGCAAGGTGCCTTCAAATAAAAGTTTAATGTTTAATGGTTTCAAGTCATTAGAATTCCTTGCGGAAGCATGCCCCCAATAGTTCAACTCGCATTTTGAAGGTTTAAATGAGCTTCTCTTTGTGAAACATAGTGCACGGACATTTGATGTCACTTAGAACTTGAAATTGGATACTTGAAACACACTACTAATTTCTAAATCAGAAAATTAAAACATAGCATTGTAGATTCAAGCATCAATGGTCATATTTTAGAATTGAAAAAGATACATGAAATGATTCATGTCCATGCTGCACTTGGACGAGCTAAAAGCTAAAGGTCAATGTATGGGCTGAAGGTTGATTTCAGCATACAGGTGATGTACAGGTGGTGATTTGAGATGTACGGGAGGCGAAAATGCGACGTGATACCGGATTTGCCAAAATCGAGGCAAATTGGAATTTTTTGAACATTGGGGGTTGTTTTGGGGCCCCAAAACACTTATTTCCGCACGTTTCGGGCTGTCCCAAAACCAGGAACTTTGAGGAAGAGGGAAGAACTCCTCAGTTGCCTTCCTGTAAGTTCGAAATATTAAGATTTATGACATATCCTCGAAAGAGGAGCAAGCATGGATTAGGAAGAGCAACTATTACTTCCACTCTCTCTATAATACGGATGTACAAAAAGGGAAAGAAGAAGTCAAACAACATACAACTTTGGAAGCCAAGGGGAGGAAGGTGATGGATCAAACTCTATAAGAGGCAACAATGGAGCTATGACGTTGACCTCCAGTCTGCTTTGACTCTTGCATGGAATCTAGGATTTCTAGATTGTTGAAGTTTCATTCCAACATCATGTTCCTCTTCTACATAACACTAAAACAAAATAATGTTATAAAAGTATAGGATTGAAAACCCTATCATTAGCCCCAACCCTAAACAGATATGTATATATTTATTCTTTTCAATGTTATATGGTGTAGTATTATTCATTTGAGGTGTGCTCTTTGTGTCCTCTCCTCATCTCCACTCTTCTTCTCTCCCTCTCCATATTTGTTCATGGTATCAAAGCTACCTTGCCTTCTGTTCAGGCATTCTGATCCTTATGAGAGAGTCAAAGCTTGAGATTGAGTGATTCTGTTCAGAAGCATTCTTTCATTCCGTTAAGAGATTTCTATCTATTCCATTCATTCATATCTTCTTGTGAGATATTTGAGAGAGAGTTAGTCCTTCTCCTATCCTATTCTATGAGGGAGTCCTAAACAAACCATGAGAGAGCCTTCCACTCATCTAATTCAGTCATTCCCTATTCCATTAGGAAGACAAAATCGCTTAATCTAGAAAACTAAAGCAAGATAGGAGATGCAATAAAAAACATATTATAAAGACTCAGTCTATAATGTACTAGATGGACATCAAGTAGAACTACATCGACCTAAGCTACGGACGCTCCTACAGCCTACACAAATAAGAGGTAGCCAACAATAAGAAACTACAGGACCAGCACTTCAAAGCATCTCAATGAATCATGAAAGGAATACGAGACACACACGACTACAAATGCAAAACTTGATGCATAGACAAGCTGCTAGTAGCGATACCAAAAATTAATGTAACTATAGAAAGGCATAAGGATGACTGAGCTAAAAGCCAACAACAATGATGATGGACAAAAGACCGTGATGTAGCATCAAGCACGGAAGATATTTTTTTGGCATTTTCATCCTTAAAAAGCCTTCTATGCTATTCTTGGCATCTTTTTCCAGCATCTTTTTCCATATTAAGCCTTATAATATCATATTAGATTGCATTGTAATATCTATCTTCACTAGTAAAGTAGATGTTAGTTGAAACAGCTAGCATTGTCACAGAAACTAGCAAAGTAGATGTTAGTTGAAACAACTGGCATTGCTAAAATGGGAAAAGATGGAAAAATAACATGGTGCTTTAGCCTTGAGATTACTCAAAGTGATCTTGGCATTTTTTACTTTTTGCACAGAGGGGCTTATGGTCCAAAACGCATGAATAAAAGCTACAATTGAAGAGGAGTATGAAATCATCATGCTTCTCATTGATGTGGCTAAATCATACTCTAATTTGGTCACAACCTTGAAAAATGTACACAATCGTACCCATGATGGTGTTATCTCTTCTCTTCTTGATGAGAAGAAGTTAAGTAAGTCCACTAGAGCATCTACATCGAGCATGTCAACTATTATGAAGCATTGTTCTTACTACAAAAAGGAACCGCTTCAAGAAGCACCCTATGGATAAAAGGACAGATGGCCACTTGAGTAGAGAGTACACCGCTAAAAAGGAAGAAGGAACCTTAATCAATTATTTACCAAATACACTGCAATACTCCTCTCTCAGTTCGTATTGAGGGGGGTGCTAAGATTTGATAGTCAAGGTGATTGGAACATGTGGATATTGGATAGGACTTGGTAGCGTATATAGTAAGGTGGTACCTTGTGTGTAAGGTGTGGAGCACAAGGGGCCTCCTTATTTTGTAAGGTTGATAGTCAATACTATACATGATGTGTTGGAGTATCTTATTGTTATGGTTCTCCTCCATTGCTTCCTCCTACCACGTTGCATGAATATTTCTTATCAAACTCCTCACCTCTTCTCTCCTTCTAGTTTTCTACAAATAGTTAAAAGATAGATCTTTTAATGATGCATGTTGCCCAATGCCAAATTGATAGTATTGTACACGTGACCGCTAGAGTCAAGATTGTGAGTTGCAAATAGTATTTCAAAGAGCCAAGTGGCAATTAAGGGGCTAGTATTTTGAAGGTACAAGGATTGCTCTAGAAAATGGGTGCATTAGATCAATGTGGGAGTTGTGTGCTTCATGCTAGAGTTAGATCAATGTTAGAGGTATGCTCTAAACCAATGTTAGAGTTATATTCAACCTATTTTCCTTTATAAATTTATATGTGATCTTGAAGACCATGCAAAATCATTTCAAAGCATGTAAAAGGAATTACGAGATAGAGTGTACTTTTGTCAAAATAATATTTACTTCAAAGCATGTCCACAAAATAAATTAAGATAAACATAATGTCTTGAGCAAAAAAAAGTGATAGAAAAAAGTTCACAAAATTGCATCATATTAAACATCAATTTCTATACTCTCAAGGATCAATCGAGCTAGAGCCCATGCCTATTATTGCAACTTGCTTATGAGATTGGTCATATGTCTTAGCTATTTAGATTAGTAAATTCAGTGAAATTGAATGACTCAAATGCCTCGTCCATATCTTTTTGTCCAAACACATTTCTATAACATGTGTAGCCTTTAGAGCCATTTTTCAATGATTTGGATATATAGAATGGGTAAAGGCCCTCAAGTCAAGCAAAAACTATGTAAGACTCTTAAACTTGATGAGATAAAGCTTAAGGTATGGTAGTCTAAGCATTGGAATCTAGTTGCCCCTTCAATTCAACCTTTTAAAGTTATTTTTATCCCTTTTATGACTCTCTTCCTCTCTTTGGTTTTCTGAAAATCTCTTTACTTTAAAGTCTCTCGGTCTCTCTTCCTCCCTCTCGCCCCTCTCTCTTTGCCTTTCCCCTCTTATGAAGGACACGAGTCTATAGAAGATTCTGTATATTTTTGAACGGGAACATTGTGAAAAGTCCTAGGTTGCTAAAATGATGAGATGATAGGACAAGAATTTAAGGTTCTGAAAAAGATGTCATTTTGCCTCCCTACAATCCTCCACAAACATAGCAGTTGAGGGATATGTTCCCGACCTAATGCTTGGTTGCTTGGATCCCTCACCTTACTTGTCCGCATCTCCCTCTACTTTATCTTCCCCTTCCCTCTCCCCCTCGAGTTTTTCCTCTCTAAATTTTCATTTCTTACCGCATCCCCCTCCCCCTCCCCCTCCCCCTCTCAAATTCTAGAAGGTGATGCAATCATGGAGAAAAAGGAGTGTAACAAATTATTGACCCTTGCATGCGCAAGCGAGCATGCACACATGTGCACACACACACATTGTGTCCTGTTGATGTGTTTTTTCTTGCATGCACGTATATGGGCACATAAGCAAGATTCTTCCTAAAGGAATCGAACATAGCAAGGTGAGAGGGAATCAAATACAGGCAGTTGACAGGTAGGGAATGGAGTAAAGCCTGATGACAGGCAGTAAGAGTCTTCCTAAGGGATTCCAGTTGAATTGAGGTGAACTTGCTCGTCAGCTATTGCTAATGTGGAGCCATCAACTATCATAGTCTTGGATGGAGGGAATATGAATCTGGACATTCCGATCAAATTTTCTTCCGCATCGTAATGCCCTCCCTGAAATCACCTACTGCAAACAACATGCGTGGATGCTATCATCTCTGAATGTACACGTGTTAGGTTGTAATCCCTCTCCCCAAGCGTTTGACGATGGCAGGCTAAGAAAGGGGGGACTGGCCTTTCCTGCTCATAAAATGGCTCGCAGGCTACCTGCGCGCTCACCATTTTATGAGGGGGAAAGGTGTCCCACCGCCTCCCTTTCCCTACTCCATCCAGGTCGCTATGGTTGGCTAGGATTACATCCTGATTGTCCACCTCTAACCTCCTAAAACTCAGAATCCTCCACTCAAAACCTCGGCCAAAGCTCATGAGAATTCTCCACGTGGCCTCCCCAGCTCACCTTGACGGCCAACCAAGAAGGGCCAATTGTCCCCCTTTTTTGGTCGGAATTCGGCCGGATTCTTCCCAAAAAGGACTTTGCATGGCCCGTGTGGACTCCTTGAATACATGAGTCATGATGAAAGGGATGCCATGTCAAGATGAACGGTAGTTACGATGATTTTGAAATAAAAAGCTTACTACTCACTCACTAATTGTCTAACTGCCAGTCCGAGCTATGCTCGAGCTATGCTATGTGGAACCATGGCGGCTGTAAATTTTCCAAATTGGCTATGGCTTCTCTCTTTCCTTCACATCTTCTAGTTTGATCGATTCCCTCGAGCACACTAGCTTGCCTCAAACAATCTATGATCCTCTCCTCCTCTATTGCCGTTGCTAGATTAGCTTGTTGGGACCTCGCCATTGGACACCATCTCCCCCATCGCTGGAATTGTGCATGCCCCCACAATCGATTGGTCTTTTTGGGACATCATTCTTTAGTAGCCTCACAAATACAACGGAATGGCACGGTTCGCAGTGGTGAGATTTTCTTTTGGGCATTGGATAAGGTAATTGGCACTCTTTTAAGCTCGAGCTTGATGGAGAAAGAGCGACACTTTCATGGAAATGAGCCTTTGTCAATCAAGCGATTGCCGTCATACATTTACTATACGTGAACTCCAAGTGAGCAGTGTACTAGGCACGTCCACACGTTGTAATCTTCGTTGCACTCATTTCAATATAGTGACGTTGTAGTCTTGAGTTTGCAAAAGTATCACAGGTGAGGTTTAGATGGATCAGTTTTGTCTCAGAGCAGATTCAAGCTGATAGGTGCTACCCTATTGAATTGATTGTACCACTTGCTTGCACGTACAATGGTGTTTACAGGGCAGGGGGCGGCTTGTCTGAGAAAATCTATCTTTGGGAGGTGCATGTTCCTTAAATCCGCCGATGTTTAATATTTTGTTGTTATCATGGTCATGTAGTCTTTCCCTGGCTATACAATTAACTTTCCCCCATGGCTAAATTCTAAGGTTTCGAGCTAGAACATACTGGCGACTTGGGTTGCACATCACAAAGAAGTCAGCTGTCTGGTTTTCTCTGATGGTGACTCGCTTTTAATCTCGGGTGCAGATGATGGCATTGTTGTTGTCTGGCCTCTTATATGGTAATTTTCCCTCATTTGATATCTTAGTCCCTTTGGGCTAAATTTATAGAGTCTATGTCTTATGACATAAGTTTTTACTTTTGTGCGCATATGCAGAATTTTGGACACAACAAAGAAGTTTCTGTATAGGTGGTCTGGCCACAAGGCCTCTGTGACAACAGTCATCTTTGGTGTGGGTGGTGCAAATCCCATAGTAGTGTCTTCGTCACTAGATTGGACTAGCAAGGCAAAGCTGGAACCTACCAAGTTATTATTCATTCCAACAAACAAAAAACAATTTAGAACTTATAATGTAGGTCGGGACGTGTCAGTCACCTTGCAATAGTGGCACATTGCACACCACTGTTCAGGGGGAAACGTCCTCCTTCAATGATGGACCAGTGTTGTCAATCATGTTTTTGATTCTCCATGGCAATGCATGAGAGGCTGACATAAGGAGAAGCAAAAGTCGTAGTCCTTTTCTAAAAAAGTGCTTGCTCTCATGTCCATAAGAAATGATGTGTCAGCAGGTAGCTTGTGTTGGCTGGTATAGATCAACCTTTGTGCCCGAAAGATTTGATACACTGAAAAGATGCGAATCACAAGGCTTCTCCTATATCACTAACACTTTTGATAGTGAGTCTATTGTAGTGCTCACTGCTTTCTGGTGTCTAAAAACAAGAAGGTAGTAAGGATTAGAGTCCAATGTTTTGTTGTCAAGTGCACAAGAGTAACCTCAAGATCTCTCTCTTGATGGCTCCAAAGAGGTCCTACCTTTTCAGTTAATGTTTATTCCTAGTCCTCCATACCCTTAAAACGTTCTCCTCTCAAGGTAGTCTCCTATTTGCAGTACATATGCTTTGCAAGAAATATGGGACATTAAAAAAGCCTTGCGGTCCAATGAGGAGCAGCATTGCTGGGGTATTCAAGAAGTTTTCCATTTCTTAAGGCACCTATAGTTTTTGCTTCTAACATTCTAACATAGAATAAGTGTCTTACTTTGCCTTGCCATCTCAATGCTCCCCTTCCTACAAAGTAGGATAGAGAACAAACATCGCTTTGTATTCTAGTTCTAAACTCATTGCACTCTTCCTTTTGTAGTAGAATGACCTGTGAGTGTTACCAGTTCCCTCTCTCTCTCTCTCTCTCTTTCTAAGGAATTGTTAAAAGAGTGATTGTTTTTTAGAGTTTTATGATCGAAGGCTTAAAAAGCACTTAGACTAAACCTTATAACATGTCATAAGATACAGGTGCTTGAGAAAAATGACTTTTTGAAGGGGGGTGGTGGGGGATTTAAAAACTAGTATTATATATAAGAAAAAATGAAGTACAGCAGCAAAAATAAAAAGTGCACCTCCTAAAGCAAGGAGACATAATCAAAATGGTCTGAACATCTCAGCCCATGAGGGCTAAGTAGACCTACCAGAATAAGGAGCTCTTTCTACCAAAGTAGCCAAAATTTCTACACAGACTTTTTCGATACCTCTTAAAGAAAGAGCCTGCATCATGGGTCTTCTAAAAAATAAGATTATTTTGATGTTGCAGATGTTCAGTGCTGGAACCATTTGCCACAGATTCAAGAGAGTACTCAACTTCCCTTTATCACCAAAGAGGGCTTGCTTCAAGATACCGTGAAAACTAACAGATGCGTTCGAACCATCTACACACACTTCTTCAAACTCCACGGACTACCACACATTCCCAAAATGAAACCCCTTTTTTGCTCTTACAAAGGAAACATAAAGGAGAAACTTCAGGATTGCAATTCAAAGTCCGAATCCTGCGTGGAAATTCTCCCAAAATAATCTTCCAAAGCTGTGCTATAAAGGGGGGGGCAAACTCCGTTCACCTCGAAACAAGTTGACTTCACAACCCACAACATTGTAACTAGTCTCTTGCAGGTAATGCATGAAAAATTAAACCAACAAAATATAATGCTTGAAAGAGTGACATGAATGTTAATAAATGAATGATGTTTTTGAAAGTTTTACATCATAATGTTTTGCGTTCTACTTCTTTGGGCTTTTATGGGACACATTGTAAAGTAGTGGCATAGAATTCAAAACCTTATCAGATGGTGTGGCTTTCCAAACATGCATTATTCTAAGCTTCCAAACTGACATAGCTATGCCCTTGCCGAGACCCTGATAGAAGTGAAAGTGTGTCTCACATATTCCATTTCAACGCGCAAATGAGTGTAACACCATATTAGAGAATTTAGGAAAATCCTGATAATTTGGGAACTTTTGAGGGGTTGTAATTATGTAACATTCAATGTTTTTCATTGATTTTTCCCATAGATTTGGTAGTCCATCCAAATCTCGCAAATGTGCATGGTTTGCATCAACATAAATAAAATGTCAAATGTTGAGATTTCAACCAATGCATGGTATTTTTTGAGGGGTTACAATTACAATGCATTGAGTGCACTCCATTGACTTTCTCCCTGGATTTTGCCATGTATATGAAACTCACAATTTGGAGTATGTTTGTTTTGCATTAGCTAAGAAAAAAACATCATATGTTTGAGTTTAACGAAGCATTTTTTGCCTCTTCTCGAAAAAAGGTGGTGTTCAAAAACACCATTTTTAGTTTAGTTGGAGAAAAAGTAAGAATGCAACACTAGTCCTTGATATTTTGTCGAGTGTGCAAAACTTGCAACCACAAAGCAATGGTCTGCCAAAAAAAAGATAAAGGAAAAAGATCAATGTCATACCTTCCAAATATTTGTCAGTATTCAATTAAATTATTGTTGTGCACGGAAAAAAAGTCATGCTTTTCAAGTACCTTCACTCCATTGTGGAGTCAGCATCAGAATCGGAATCTGTTCTATGAGACAAATTGGATAAATCTCGCTTGCGTGCAATGGTTGGTATCTTCACCTTGATGGGGAGGTTGTTGCTCTTTGAAGAAACCTTCTTTGAGAGGTTACATTTTGGAACCCATGACCATACAATAGCATCAACAGATTCCCAACGTGGAGGATCACCTTTATTGCACATCCAAACCTTGTTCCAACAATCTGCATATACCTCCTCAATTTGTGCATTGTGTCTTTTGCATATAGGTGCCCAATATTGTATGAAAACCTTCTTGAAATTTTTAGATTTATTATCCTTCTGTACATCAGTTTGAGCAATGCCTAGCCAAATTGGGTAAATTTTTTCTGCTGGTCGGACCAAAAGAAAGTGTCCTTTTTGTACATCAACCATTGGATCAAATGATTGTTTTGGCTTTTTTCTTTGAGGTCCACAGTAATGATCATTCAACTCTTCAATTCCTTGAAACTCATCGTTTTCATTATCAACTACTTGCACACAATCAATATGTTGCGTCTTTGGCCAAAATCTCTCGTACATGCCCTCTACACTATTGTTTGGTTTATCAAGCTCATCAATCATGCTCTTCCAGTACTTCACTACTGGCTTGTAAAACTTTGTGAAAGATGCTTCTGGACCTTGCAAGTGTGCCCATTTTTCCCAAAAGCATACATACTCCTTGATACCAACTATCACATCTAAGTGATCCTTCACATACTTGAACATGGTTACATAAGGTGGCTCTCCACTTGGTAGCATTGGATGACCATCCGGATGTCTCTTCCACAACTCAATGCCACCTTCACTTGGTTGCCAATCTAATGATCGTGGATGCACTTTATATTGCATGATAGGAACTTCATTTCGCATAAAGAACCAAAATTGGAGAGGCTTTGAGTGTCCCACTAAAGAATCTTTCCCATCGCATAGGCATCCATCAACATAGCTCTTGAAATCAGGGACTTCCGTTACCAAAAATGGCGTTGGAGAAGACTCCTCACATTGTCTAAAAGTATCCATGAGATGTGCAAATGTCAATGTTTGGCTAGTTCTTAACCTCTTTGAAAACCTGCTAAACATTGCATCAATATCCTCATGTGTATGCCCAACCATCAAGAATCCCAATTGAATTGACTTGAAAATCCCTCGAGCAACAAGTAATGATAGGTATGCAAACAAGTACCTATTCTTGTTTTCAGATCCACAATTATCCAACTGCAACAATAGGTGTTCGGGTAGTTTCTTATAAGGATTTTCTTGATGGGAACTTCCAAGTCCAAGGTCTTTGAATGTTCCACCCACTGCTCCAAGATAAAGTTGTTGCTTGCCATTAGAAACATAGTGAGAATCCAATGCTTCTCTTGAGGTTAGTGCATTTAGCAGAGCATTGTCAGACCTTGGCATCCCATCGTGTATCAAATCTCCAAGTGCATGGTTATCAAATCTTTCAAGATTTCTCAAACACAAAGCCAATGAACCAATTGTGAAGTTAGGATCCGATGGCCACAAGGATAAAGAAAAGTGACCATAACATCCTTGACCATGTCCATGTGTTATCATGCCAGTCAAAGCCACTGGGAGCTGAAAGGATTTGTCTGTGTCCTTTGAACGATTGCATAATCTAGGGATGGCTGTCTTCTTTTGGTCCATCTTATCATGGATAATGCACAAGTATGTCTGAGGATACATTTCAGAAAATCTACGCCAAGTGTAGTACACATTTCTATAATTTTTTTGTTGTAACATGTGCTTTCTTCTATCTTCCATCAACTTATTACGTTCATTTTGGCATTTTGTCGCTGCAAGCTGAGCCTTGATTGCACTACATAAACCACACTTAGAGAATTCACTTGTTTTTGACAAAGTTACATGCTTGAATTCAGAGTTCCATATGCGGTTGAATGTGGAAGTTGACATCTCCTTACAACCCAAACTATGCTTTAATTGCATGTTAACTTCATAGAGAATATCAACCTGCTTGTATACATTCGGTATCACCAACTGTGTTTCCCTTGATCCATCCTAAAGTGTTCTACTTTTGTGTGGCATACGCTCAGAATTGTTATCCACAAAAATCTTAGATTATGGCTCTACCCAGTTCTGTGTGGTCCCAACCTCTCCGCACGATTCCTTTATTACCATGTATGCACCTTCGTATACCAATTTCAAATTGCTCCCTGTATCGATAAAATGTTGTTTTTGGAATACCATGCATTTCATACCATGCTCTACAACAAACTTGAATACCATTCAATGAAAAGACATATTTGAACTGCTCATTGTCATCTTTTCGACAAGCAACCCCAAGAGTGTCATATACATAATTGGTGCGAGCCTCCAAACTTTGGCCCCAATACTCTATGCGTAATTTGGATATCATTCGACGATCGGCAAATTGACAACCATTTTGTTTACAACAATCAATCATAGATACTTTTATGATTGCATCCCTTGTGAGTCTAGATGATGCTAATGACATGCCATGTTTTTTAGCTTTTCTCTTTATCATGCAGTAACGCCTCTTTTTTGTGGATTTTTCCATTGGGTCCTCATCTTCCATGTGCTTTTTCCCAGAACCACTTAAAGAATTCATGGTGTCATCGATTCTTAATGAAGTTCCATCTAAAAAGGTTATTTGTGCAATGGGCCATTTTATTAAGTGGATGGTATCGATGCCTGATACATCACTGTGATACTTTTCAATTCCCACACCTAGATTACCTTCACCAAGCATCTCAAAATTTATAGGTTCAAATGGGTAGACATACAAAACAACACCCTCTGCAATGCTCTTGGTTTTCTGCTCATCCCATATTAAGACTTTCTTGTCCTTCCATGATTCTCGAATGGAAAACTCATCATATTCACATAGAGGTTCAATGTCAATGGTATCTAATGTCATATCATTCATTGGTACAATAGCTCCATTGACATTGTCCACACAACTCATTGATCGTGCTTTCCAACGAACAACACTACCCAAAGCCTCATAGACTAAGAATGCATCCATTGTAGGAAATGGAAGAAGTGCACTTTCATCCATACAAATATCGATCGCCACTGATACATTGTTTTCTCCCAAGGGCACACCTTGGCACATGTCATCATGTGATGTAGAGAATATTGTCCCAATGGCAACAATCTTTCCACTGACAAGCAAGTTGACTTTAACCCCCACTTTCAATGTGGCACCTGCATAGTACATAGCATTTGTTATAGTTCAATATTGATATCTGATGGTGTGACTTAGGATGAAAATGCTTTACAAGATTTCATTGCAAGACCAAATCTTCCTAAACCTTGGTGCTTTGAATTTTAGGCAGCAAAATTTGGCTACATGGCCAAATCTTCACAAACCATGGTGCTTTGAAAGGGAGATAGCAAGATTTGTCCACACAACCAAATCTCCCGAGATGTTGGTACTTTCAAGAAGCCATAAAGATTTATGCACACATCCAAATCTACTTAGACCTTGGTGCTTTGAAAGAAACCCACAAGATTTGGCCACATGGTCAAATCTCCCTAGACCCTGGTGCTTTGAAAGAAGCCAACAAGATTTAGCCACATGGCCAAATCTCCTAAGACACTAGTGCTTTGAAAGAAGCAATAAGATTTGGCCACACGGCCTAATCTGCTCAAACCTTGGTGCTTTCAAAGAAGCTAGCAAGATTTGGATGCACGGCCAAATCCTTCGAGACCTCCATGACTTCTTTCAAAGCATTGAGAAGATTTGGTTGTGGCGTTCTTTCAAACTTGGGGAGATTTGGTCGTGTGGCCAAATCTTGTAGGCTTCTTTCAAAGCACTAGGGTATGGAGAGTTTTGGCTCTGCAACCTCCTCTTGCATGCTTCTTTCAAATCATCAGGTTCTGGGAGATTTGGCCGTGTGGCCAAATCTTTCAAAGCATTAGGGTTTGGGAAGATTTTTCCGTGCTACCAAATGTTGCTAGCTTCTTTCAAATCACTAGGAAGATTTGGCCACATGGCCAAATCTTCTTTCAAATCACTAGGAAGATTTGGCCACATGGACAAATCTTCAAACGTTAAATTTAAAAATTGAAAATCCAGATTTTAAAATTTAAAATTTAAAGTTTAAAATTCAAAATTCAAAATTTAAAATAAAAAATTCAAATTTCAAGTTTCAAGTTTCAAATTTTGAAATTCAAATGTAGAGATCCTACTTTCAAAAAAATCGTACATGCTTTTCATGATTCAAGCTATTACACTTTAAAATCATACTATTACTTTAGAAGCAAACTAGAAAATATAAAACTATTAAAAAACCAAAACTTTAAAAGGCAAAGCTAAACAAACCTTTTAAACCAAGCATAAAAAGTAAACCTATGAGAAGGAATTGAATTCGTCTTCATGGGGAATCAAGTGCTAGGCTCACCTTGTTCTCTCCCTTCCTAGATCTCCAATGTGTACCTAGGGTGGTTTGAGAGCTTTAGGACAACGTCTTAGATGGGGTAGTTCTTGGAAAACACTCCTCCACCCTTGCTTAGCTAATTGCAAGCAAAAAAGTTCAAAACTATGTCAAAATAAGAGGTCCTGGGAGGTTCCCCATCCCAGTTTTGTCCTAGCAATGTGTACTTAACTATGTAGGTTTTAAAATTCCATTACCAATTCAACTCTCCATAGATTCCACACACAATAGTTGGATTAGAAGGAAGTCTTTTTTTTTTTTTTTAAATAGTGGCTCTTCATGCTTTTGGGGGGATTGCTCCCTCCCCCCCAAAGCATGCTTTTTTGGGGGGATTGCTCCCTCCCCCCAAAGCATGCTTTTTTTGGGGCATTGCTTCTTCACCCCCTTTTTGGGAGATTTCTTCTTCCCCCCCTTTTTGCGTGATTTCTTGCCCTCATCCTCCTTGTGTCCTCGCTGCTGCGTCTTCTTTCTTCCGTCTGTCTTCCGCCTCGTTTCTCCTTCTTCCTCCTCATCGCCCTCATCGCGGTTTCTTTCTACAAGCCTCGGCATATCCTGCAAGCCTCGTTTCTCCTTCTTCCTCCTCATCACCTCCATCTTCCTCCTCGTCGCCCTCGTCGCGGTTTCTCCTTCTCCTACCATCAGAGCACCCAGCATATCCTGCAAGCCTCATTTCTCCTTCTTCCTCCTCGTCACCTCCATCTTCCTCCTCGTCGCCCTCATCGCGGTTTCTCCTTCTCCTACCATCAGAGTGCCCGGCATATCCTGCAAGCCTCGTTTCGCCTTCTTCCTCCTCGTCACCTCCATCTTCCTCCTCGTCGCCCTCGTCACGGTTTCTCCTTCTCCTACCATCAGCAAGCATATCCCACAAGCAGGTCGGGATTCATGGTACCAGAGTAGCAGTAGCAGCGAGAATATTAATATCTCACTCTGTGAGGGATTGTTACCAATAGAGCTAGTAGAGTTCATGCTCTGTCGGTTGCCTCTTGATGTTATGTAAAGCCTGGAAGGCTCAGTCCCTTATCCATCCTGCATTTCTGGATCTCTACAATAAGACGCTCCCTCTACAATTGCTACAGCTACTCTCTCTTTAGCTCCTACGATGGCTACTCAATCATTCAAGTAAGAAAACAAAAGAAATCAAAAGTGTACCTAATTCTTGCATGTTCTCCATTTTCTCCATTTCAGAACACCAAGATTTGAAAGAAAGAGTCCTGTAAAAGTAGGAATCTCGAAGTGTAATTTGAAAGTAGGGTCTTTAGTATATGATTTGACTTTCATATCTTCAAATTTGAAATTTGAATTCTGTATCTAAGATTTTGAATTTTGAATTTTGAATTTTGAATTTTAAATTTTGAATTTTGAATCTAAGATTTTGAAATTTTCAGATTTGAAATTTGAATCTTAAGATTTGAATTTTAAATTTTAAATGGGGAGATTCGGCCATGCGGCCAAATCTCCTGGCTTCTTTCAAAACATACAACATTTGGCCATATAGCCAAATCTCCCTAGATCTTGGTGATTTCAAAGAAGCTATAAAGATTTGGCATCACAACTAAATCTTCCTAAACCTTGCTGCTTTGAAAAGATTTGGCCACAACCAAATCTTCCTCGATACTCGTGATTAGAAAGAAGATGGCAAGATTTGGTCGCATGGCCAAATCTCCCTCGACCCTCATGATTAGAAGAAGCTAGCAAGATTTGGCTTCATGGCCAAATCTCCTTAGACCCAGGTGATTTAAAAGAAGCTAGAAAGATTTGGCATCACAACCAAATCTCCCCAAATCTTGTTGCTTTGAAAAGATTTGGTCGCACAGCCAAATCTCCCAAGACCCTTGTGATTAGAAAGAAGCTAGCAAGATTTGGCTGCACAATCAAATTTCCCTAAACCCTCGTGACTTATAAAAAGCTATAAAGATTTCGCATCGTAGCCAAATCTCCCCAAACCTTAGTGCTTTGAAAAGATTTGGCTGAATAACCAAATCTCCCCAAACCTGGTGCTTTGAAAAGATTTCGCTGCACAGCCAAATCTCCCCAAACTTGGTGCTTTGAAAAGATTTGGCTACATGGCCAAATCTCCCCAAACCTGGTGCTTTGAAAAGATTTGGCTGCACGGCCAAATATCCATAGACCCTTATGATTACAAAGAAGCTAGCATGATTTAACTGCACACAAATCTCCCCAAACCTTGGTGCTTTGAAAAGATTTGGCAGTATGGCCAAATCTGCATAGACCCTCGTGATTAGAAAGAAGCTAGCAAGATTTGGCCGCACGACCAAATCTCCCTAAACCTGGTGCTTTGAAAAGATTTGGCCACACGGCCAAATCTCCATAGACCCTTGTGATTAGAAAGAAGCTACCAAGATTTGACTGCACACAAATCTCCCCAAACCCTCGTGCTTTGAAAAGATTTAGCCGCAGGGCCAAATCTCCAAAGACCCTTGTGATTAGAAAGAAGTTAGCAAGATTTGGCCGCACGGCCAAATTTCCCTAAACCCAAGTGATTTAAAAGAAGCTAGAAAGATTTGACTGATTTGAAAGAAGCTAGCAAGATTTGGTTGCACAGCCAAATCTCTCCAGACCCTAGTGCTTTAAAAGAAGCCCACAAGATCTAGCCACAAGGCCAAATCTCCCCAAACTTTGGTGCTTTGAAAGAAGCCCATATGATTTGGCCACACATCCAAACCTCCCCTTCCAGTGCTTTAAAAGAAGCCCATAAGATTTGGCCGCACGGCCAAATCTCCCTAGTGCGGCCAAATCTCCCTAGAATCTAGTACTTTCTCAAATCTACTACTATGTCTAGTGTCAATTCTAGATTCTATTTCAGATATGTTTATCGATAATGTGTTTTGTCTAACATTAAAGATTATAAAGATGATAGTTTGTATATTGCTTGGGTCTTTTATAGGAAAGACACAAATGTGAAGAAGGTTGAGAAAGTTGTAAGTGGATTTGTAGAAAAAAGCATCCCTTGGTACTTTGACATATATAGTATTGAGGGAGCAGAGTTGACACGAGTTCACTTATTTGTTTTGTTACCTAATAAAAGTGCATACACTTGTGTTGGATCGGTACATCAAATCACTGAAGATGTGGTTAGAAAAGAGGGAGATATCGGATTGTTGATCATTATAAATCAAAATAAGAAGTTTCTCTTGGATCCCAGTAATTATGAAGCATCTCATATGAAGTCTGATGTAGATGACAACATGCAGTCAAGACACTGGGGATAAGTGTTGAATCAATTGATGGAAATGAAATTCACACAGTGACAACAATCATTGAATCATATTGCAAAGTTTCAGCAACATTAAAGAAGCGTAAGAGTGGGGAAGATAGTGGGGAAGGAGCAAAGAAAGGTAAATCGACTATGGTTCAAGCACCAGGTGGTAGCAAAGAAGGGGCAAAGAAAGGAAAGCTAACTATAGTTGATGTACCACAAGAAGGAACACCTCCAGAGGGTATGCTAGCAGTTGTGGAAAGAAGCAGTGGTAGTGAATTGGAGCCAAGTGGAAAGGTCATAGGAAAAAAAGGGCAAAAGAAACCATCAGGCTTGGTGGAATATGAAAAATACTACCCATTCGGGTTGCATGCAACATTTTCAATTCCAGTTGCAAGATGTCAAAAAGCTCCTCCAAGCTATGTATATAGAGGGTTGAACAAAGAGCATGTGGAGAAGCTTGCTGCAGACTTCGGTTATAACTCTAGGCCTCCTGCTGCTGTAGCGGATTTAATGCCTTTCAATCCTGAAACAAAGCAGCCCTTGGAAAGGGTAGATAAAAAGGATTTAACCAAGTGCCACTACTGGATACTATTTGGACAACATTCAATATATGCTGCTAAAATATTCACATCTAATGATGATAACGGCACGGCCCAAAGAAAGAACTACTACCGCACCCGCCAGGCGAGGATTGTAGTGAATTGTCCCGCACGCTTTTGTGTGGAGATATCAAAGATGGCAAACCTGGAGTCTCAAAATATCTTGAGACAATCTCCATACATTGATATACTTAAGCAGGTCAGGGGACAATGGATTCTCTTTAACAGACCCAAGAAAGCACAACAAGGGCTTGTAAAAGGACATCCAGATCGTGAGAATTGGGATGTAAGTATAGATTTTAATCATGAATCATTTTTTACAAGTCGGTTTTCTTAATTATTGCATTCTAATGGATTCATATATTTTGCAGGCTTTCATTGACACTGGCAAGGTAACATATGATAATCACAAGCGATGCCATTTATGATGGTTGGATCTCCATCCTTGAGGATTACATTGCAGGCAAATATTCACAAGATGGAAAATGCCGTAGGCAACCCACAGTCTCAATGTTTAGATGCTTGCGTGGATTGAGTGATGATCAAATTGGTCAAATTCAAAATGACATTAAGGAAGGTAGAGTAGGCATAGCTAAAACAAAGACTGATGCCATGATTCTTGATATTGAAGGATGAGCTATGCAAATTTAGAGAGATGTTGCACTACAAGAAGAACTTTATATGTTTATATCGGCAGAATGGCCTTCTTTAATGTTAAAAAATTGGGATGAGTGTAGATTACATTTTAAAATTACTCCAGAATTGTATCATCGGATTCGTGGTTGCTCTGACTCATGGTTAAAAGTGAAGCTTCAATAGGGCAAGGAAACTCCACCATTGCCTGATGCTGCAAAGGGGTATCTGAGGTGGATTATGGGACAAAGTGAAGGTGCAAGTCATGGACCGAATTCCACCCAGCCTTGGAGGTTCTACACAGTCGGTTCAAACATGGAGGGAATGGAGTTTATACATAATGTGTACCAAGAGCCAATGGCAATAGGGGTTGCCTTTTTGGATGTAATGTATGGACCAAGCAGAAGTAGAAATTGGAATGAGGATCGCTTTGAGTGTTTGTTGAAAAGCTTGATGACAATCGCTTCTCCCCCAGTGCAATTCCTTCTTGTGGTGTTCTTGACCATGGATCATGTATCATGTTTGAAGAATGCATTAAATAAGGCATGCGGACAATATAAAATACACTTCGGTTGCCTTAATTTTGAAACTACAGATATATTTGTCACTGGATCTATGGATGGCTTAATTGCCTGTGTACTGGTAAGCAAGGAAAAGCATTTCAACGATATTGAGCACTATACCAATGCACAATGTAAGCCATCAATATATGTTGCATATGAAAAATATGAAAAATCAAGTGGTGCAGAAGAATCAGGTGATGAGGATGATGATGATGAGGAGGATGATGATGAATTTGACATTGAATTATCCTTGAAAAGAAAACGTTCAAGTATCATGAAAGACATGATCATGGGTTTCTGTCGAGAAGATGAGTATGTATTGGACTTGTTCTCTGAGGGGCTTGCAGCAATAGAGTCTCTTTCTTGTAAGAGGCGTGTTGTTTCAGTTGTTGAGACTTATGAGGAGTTGGCAAAGGTTGAAAGTATATGTTGCACGTATGCTTACAGTAATCATGAAATTCGACAATGGGCTGGCTTACAAGAACCAATATTGGCAATAGAGGGGGTATCAAAAGAAGATGATACAATTGAAGGTGGAGGGGATAAAGAAATTGATACCATACCAGGACAAAAAGAGCTTCAACCCTTCAATGAAGAGCAGCATGAGCATTTTCAAAAACATGCTTCAAAGTTTTGGGAAACAGAAGAGGAAGCAACAGGTCCTTGAAATTGTCCTTTTATATGGTGTTCGTGTTTTCCATATGTTATCTTGCTATATTCTCCATATGATGTATTAATTTTGTTCCAAAGATCTTTTAATATTACTTGGAAATTCATTCTATCTCATTGCCATAATTCAAACATTCATATCTATTCTTGAATATGTTTAATTTTCTATATTTCATGAAAAGATGTGTTTGCATGTTGTAATACCTTTGGAGTGTGATACACATCCAAATTTATTTATGAGTTCATAAATGTTAAAAAGTGTGTTGAGTCTTGATTGTGATGAATGAATTAGTGTAAATTGTTGTTTCTGTCCTTATTCACTTCATATGAATGCTCAAATATGTTTTGGCCGCTTGGCCAAATCTTTTCTTAGTGGGAACACTCGGGCAATGCTAGATAATGTTGGACTCCACTCTATCTATTATGCAAAGGTTTTTGGCATTGTAAGGATATGTAGTTTTGGGGATTAAAATAACTTGAAAGGGTATAGATTCAACAACTTTAGGGGGTATACTAAGCATATGAACATGAATGCTTTCTTTTTTTTAGTATTCCAATTTTGTTTTGAAAAAGAAAAACATGAATGCTTTCACACAAACAAATTGCATTGAGAGCACACAACCTAAAGTTTGACAATTTGGTTTTCTATCTCAATATTCAGTTTGTTTCTACTTATAGATTTCATTTCCTTGTTTATCAACAGATATTGGCCATCTCAATTTCACATGCTAGAAGCATTGCCTGTACATGTGACACCTGATCCAATGATTCATTATGTGCCTAATTTGAACATTAGCATGCAAGTTCCAAGCTCAACATGGTTGATTGAAAATGTTGAGGATGCATGTCTGTAGTTAATGTTCCATTGACAAATGTGAATGCAAGCTTAGAAGGTAAAGGAGAAGATGCAATGTCATTGTATGAAGCCAAGGTGCAGGAAGAAATCTTAGAAGGTAAAGGAGAAGACATAATGTCACCCTCAGAAATAATGTCAAAAGAGGTGATAACAAAAATAAGACTAGCGGTGATAATAGATTTGAAAGGGTTATTGCTCGAGCGTTGTTTTTCGAAGTCAAATAAACATATGAGCTTGCACAATGGGAAGCATTGGCTTGTTCTCCGTCCTGGGTGTTTAGAGTTTCTACAATGGTTGCTCGATCACTACCATGTTGGCATTTGGTCCACTGCAAGAGAAAAGGGCATGGTGCAACGCATGCTGGACACTTTGGAGCAACATGTTAACAGAAAGTTACATTTCTTCACGGTTTGGGGTGTGATGGCATGCCACAAGCATACAAAGAGTAGAATCATTCGACCAGATAGGATGAATGTGGAAGCGGATTTTAAACCATTAATGAGAGTGTGGTGTTGTTTCAAAGAGGAATGCAAACCAGCAAGAACAGTGTTCATTGATGTTTCGCCTTACACGGGTTGTATTAATCTAGCAGAAAATTGCATTTTCCCTACAAAATTTGATATAGATTGTGGTGATTCTATTTTGCTTCATGAGTTATTACCATCCTACAGATGCTAGATGATGCAGTAGATGTGCGCAGTGCCATCTCTTCTAACAGATTTGGTCAAGCTCCAATTGTCGAAGGGCATGATATGTTCTATTATTTTCAACCAGTGATCCTTGAATTCAAAGAAAAAAACAAAGAAGTTCTCGAAAGGATGAATGTCGAATCTCATATGTCTACTCGTAGTTCAAAAAAAGACACAGAGAAAGGTATTACTTCACCTATAACCACTAGAGTGAGAGGGACTTGTCCTACTACAAGAAGTATGGTGCATGCTCAACATGTTACATTGAATGAAGAGGAAGAATGCATGCTAGGAAAAATTGCCAAAATGGGACCATTGAAAGATAGTGAGGCAAAATGCTTTGCTATGGTTCTTGGATGCAAGGAAAGGGGAATCACTGCTGATGCTGCAAGGGCATTCTTAGCGAACTTGATTCAATTTTATTGCATAGACAACCCTTAGGGAATGTGAGTGATCTTGTTAATTAGATTTGTAGACACAAATGCTCAACTAAAACATTTGTACCTACATTCAGATTTATATTTAGACACTATTTGGTTAGATTCGACTAGCAAAACATTATGTTTCAATTTGTTTTGTGAAAGAATTAATAGACATTGAGTTAGTACCTTGTCCAAAAAATGCTATGTGCTTTGTGATGTGAGTTTGTATTCCTCCACTAAAAGAATGATTCTTTGATTTTAAACATATGATAGGTGTTGCAGATTGTCCTGAAAAGTTGAAGAGCTATCTTATTACAAATTTTGATCCTGCATCCAATGGCTTATGGAAACATAAATTGCCCATACCCATTGAGCATGTGTTCGAAATGGATGGCATCCATTATGAAGTAAAGAAATCAACAATACCTGGGGCAGGATATGGTCTTTTTGTACATACGAGCATCAAGAAAAAACAAGATTTGATGGTATATAATGGTCCAAAGTATGATTATGATACTTGGAGATCTCTCCTCAAGTTTTTCCCAAGGATGAAGACTTATGGAATGTTTGAAGATCCATTCATTGAGCCATTGACAGATGTGATATGTATTGTGGGAGATGTATTGTATGGAAACATTGCTGGATATATAAATAGCTCAATGTATTATAAAGAAAGAACAAATGTTATATTTGTATACATCCCTAAACTACCACCTTGGGCTCAAAAGTCACAAGGAAATTTGAGTGCCCATGGCTACATTACTGTGCAAACCATAAAGGATATCTCCTTCGGAGATGAGCTACTTTGTGAGTATGAATACTAGTATGGAATTGTTAATGATTATGTTAAATGATGTGGTGCAAAATTGGCTATGTGTCAATGGTTTTGATTATAGCTCTATTGTGATGGAGAGTTTCATGAGCTCTATTGTGATGGAACGGTGTTTTTGAACACCACATTTATATGATGGATGTCAAAGCTCTACCATAATCCTATTGCATATGTCAATACTGCAATTTATCAACATAGAAACATATGCATTTGACATTAATTTGATACATCTTATATACCAAATAAAAATTAACAGTTGTTGCAAGTTTAATTTTGTTTTTGAAGACCACAGTTATATGATGGATGTCAAAGATTTATAACAATCCTATTGCATATATCAATACTGCAATTTAATTGACTCCAATGAATCTTCCTAATGCAACATCTATAAATTGGCTTTTGTTTGTTGTTTTGATGCATACAAAACAACAAACATCTTTCTTTCACTAGCAAATCAACAAATTTTTTGGCCATGGAGCCATGTTCACATCTATTAAGGACTTTTGCCATAGCAACATACGGAAGATTTTTGCTTGGGTTTCTAGGAATTGGGAAAGTATTGTGCATGGTCCTCAATGGAGCTAATGTTTCAATAAAAAACATCAAATTTTACTTTTGAAGTGACTATATTTTATTTCGTGGGAATTGGGATTTTCCCAAATTCTCTAATATAGTGTTGTGTACTACTACTCTAAAATTTTGTAGAAAAAAGGGAAGTGAAAAGTACAAAATTGGCAGTCCTGTCAAAAGCGAAAAGTAATTCCCATATTAGTTTGGGAATTCCGCCAAATGGGAAGGAAACCAAATCTCATTGTGAATTCCAGATGGGCAGTGAGTGCCGATGGCGACTACCAACAAACACTGAGGTTTGGGGCAGCATGGGATATATTTGGATGATCTAGCTAACGGTGGATGGAGGGGCCAACTCTTGTGCATATGGGGCTAGAGTGTGCTCCACGATGATTGGATCACATGAAAGTTCCATAATCCATTTTGGAAGAGAGGAGAAAAAAAATTAGCTTTAGGGTTGAGTTTTATGGGACGATGGTCAGATTCAAATGACAAGCCATCTTTAGCGTACCCCAAAATCAGCCATGCTATATTATATTTAGCTCTTCTTCGCCTTCTCACCAAGAGAATTGCGATGCAGCCTACCTGTCGCTATAAAATTGGCGCCCTTCTCCTAACTCTTGATCCTCTGCTTTCTTCATTTTCACATTGGTTTTTTGCAACGTGGCTTTTTAGAGGGGATGTTATGATGTATTTCCTTTCTCGTTGCAAATAACCAGGGTGATCCAGCTATCCTTTCACTTTGTTATATGCTTAGTGATTGTATCGGCTCAAATATGATTTGTAGGTTTGTTTGGCTATTTAGGATCAGATAATTGATCACTTTCCTACTCCATGTATGCATTTCCCTTTTCTTCCATAATATTTTACACAGTAGGAGTGTGATATGGTCCAAATTCGTAGAGCTATGAATTGTGACATTTGATGCAACTGCATTTGTAGGTTTGGGGACTGGGGCTTGGGAAGCTCTTACAGTCGATTAAATTGCAGTCAACAATCAATTTCCTTGTTTTACATCCCAATGAGCAGTCATTGTAAGCTGGGACAATGGATGGGAAAATATTTGTTCAAGCTGTGAATCAATGGCCATTATGTGTATCTAATATTGATATTAGTGGTCTTCTCCCTGAATTTGTCGCCCACATGTGAAGCTGGCATGAGCACTACATCGTATTTTCTTGCATGCTTCTAGTTATTAGGCGTGTAGGCTTAAACAGGTTCCTCATTATAAAATATAAACACTTGTTTTAGTGTTCCAAACAGATCCCCAGTTACAGCTTTAGCTATCAATTTTGATGGAAGGTGTCTAGCATCTGGTTCAGAAGATGGTTGTGTATGCATGTGGGATACTCTTACTGGAAATGTTGTCATGGAACTATACACTAAAGGTAGACCAGAAACATTCTTCTTCAAAGTTAGCTAGATTAGGTTTTCTATTTGAGGCTTGTGTAAGTGGGTCTCATTGCTAGTTGACAGAAGCAAGAAGGATCACAGTTTGATGGTTTTTTTGAGCTTTTCTAATGCATGGATGATGCAGGCGTAACTAACCTTTTGGTCATATCTAAGGTACATATATTTGGACAATGCAAAGATTATGAGCATAATTTTTGCAGAGTAGTGTTAAACAGTGTTGTATTATTCAGTTGAAGTGTGCTCTCTGTGCCCTCTCCTCATCTCCACTCTTCTTCTCTCCCTCTCCATATTTGTTCATGGTATCAAAGCTACCTTGCCTTCTATTCAGGCATTCTGATCCTTATGAGAGAGTGATAGCTTGAGATTGAGTGATTCTGTTTAGTAGTGCTCATTCTTTCATTCCATTATTGCAACTTGCTTATGATATTGGTGGTATGTCTTGGCTATTTAGATTAGTAAATTGAGTGAAATTGACTGACTCAAATGCCTCGGCCATATCTATTTCTCCAAACAAAATTCTATAACATGTGTAGCCTTTAGAGCCATTTTTCAATGATTTGGATATATAGAATGGGTAAAGGCCCTCAAGTCAAGAAAAAACTATGTAAGACTGTTATACTTGATGAGATAAAGCTTAAGGGATGGAAGTCCATTCATTGGAATCTAGTTGCCCCTTCAATTCAACCTTTTAAAGTTATTTTTATCCCTTTTATGACTCTTTGCCTCTCTTTGGTTTTCAAAAAATCTCTTTACTTTAAAGTCTCTCATTCTCTCTTCCTCCCTCACACCCCCTCTCTCTTTGCCTTTCCACTCTTATGAAGGACACGAGTCTATAGAAGATATTGTAAATTTTTGAACAAGAACATTGTTCAAAGTCCAAGGTTGCTAAAATGATGAGATGATAGGATAAGAATTTAAGGTTCCCAAAAAGATGTTATTTTCTCTCCCTGCAATCCTCCACAAACATAGCAGTTGAGGGATATGTTCCCGACCTAATGCTTGGTCGCTTGGATCCCTCACCATACTTGTTGGCATTTCCCTCTACTTTATCTTCCCCTTCGCTCTCCCCCTCGAGTTTCTCCTCTCTAAATTTTCAGTTCTTACCACCTCCCCCTCCCCCTCCCCCTCTCATATTCTGGAAGGTGATGCAATCATGGAGAAAAAGGAGTGTAACAAATTATTAACCCTTGCATGCGTGAGCGAGCATCCGCACATGTGCACACACACATAGTGTGTCCTGTTGATGTGTTTTTTCTTGCACGCACGTACACGTGCACATAAGCAAGATTCTTCCTAAAGGAATCAAACATAGTAAGGTGAGAGGGAATCGAATACAAGCAGTTGACAAGTAGGGAATGAGGTAAAGCCTAATGACAAGCAGTAAGAGTGTTCCTAGCAGATTCTAGTAGGAACTGAGGTGCACTTGCTCGTCAGCTATTGCTAATGTGGAGCCATCAACTGTCATAGTCTTGGGTGTAGGGAATATCAATCTGGACATTCTGATCAGAATTTCTTCCTCATCAATATGCCCTCCTTAAAATCACCTGCTGGAAACAACATGCCCGGATGCTACCATCTCTGAATGTACATGTGTTAGCTTGCAATCCCTCTCCCCAAGCCTTTGATGATGGCAGGCTGGGAAAGGAGGGCTGGCCTTTCCTGCTCATAAAATGGCTCACGAGCTACCTGCGTGCTCGCCATTTTATGAGGTGGAAAGATGTTCCACCGCCTCCCTTTCCCTACTCCATCAAGGTCACTGTGGTTGGCTAGGATTACATCTTGATCATCCACCTCTGACTCCTAAAACTCGGAATCCTCCAATCAAAACTCCAGCCAAAACTCATGGGAATCCTCCACGTGGCCTCCCCAGCTCACCTTGACGATCAACCAAGAAGGGCCAACTGTCACCCTTTTCTGGTTGGAATCTGTCCGGATTCCTCCCGAAAGGACTTTGCGTGGCCCGTGTGGACTCCTTGAATACACAAGTCATGATGAAAGGGATGCCATGTCAAGATGAACGGCAGTTACGATGATTTTGAATTAACTAGGTTGCGGCAGGCAGCCTTTCTGTGATTGAGCATGTAACTAGTAACTCAAAATCAAACTTGAATCCTAGCATTTTATCAAGTTTTCAAAAGAAGAAATGGAATAAGTAAAAATGTGGACATGAGACACAACACACAGTCCGTTGTTGGGACCCGATCTTCTTGGCAAATGTCAGGGGTGCTGATTTATTATTGACTTGGCCATATTGTTTGTGCGTTGTGGCAGTTGAAGCCCACCAAATACATGAATAAGACAACGCTCACAAGAGCTCAAAACTGATCCTCATTGTAGTCTATAGAATATTGTTACGTGGACTACAATCATATGAATAAAGGTTCGATCTTGTATCCAGCTTGGATTCCCTTGCTCCCTCACATCGAGAACATGCATCAAAAGAGAGGAATGTTGTAAGAATCCAGGTGGAAAACAAGCAATTTTGCATGGATGAGCAATTGAAAATATTGGTATGATAATATGTAATATATAATTATTATAACCACTAGTGTGGGCGGGGAGGTAGTGCACCTCCTTCCCCAAAGATTTATAATCCGAGGGAACGAGCCCTTCCCCGTGCACCAAGAATATAATTGCGAGAATTGCTGCAAACAAATTGGAACCATCAAGGTGAGAAAGTAGCTTGTGGCCAACTCTCCCAAACTTCACCTGTCCATAGTAGCAAAGAAACATGATGAAAGGGCCAAACATATCATACCTTAATATGCATGTTCTACACCCTAAGTCCATAACGATAGCACCTTTCAACGGTAGAGGATTTCTTGTGATTGCCATTTCATATGTCGCTTTTCGAATCTACATAGCTTTCCCATTGTCACACAACTTGAAATTAAAATATTGTCAAGAACAAGCTAAATAATGCAATGACAATGAGATCAATCTTGTTGGTGGAAATTGACATCCGAACTAGGCCCAAGTTCAAATTAAACTTTTCTTAGAGAGTGAAAAGTTTGCCAATAATTTCTTCATGACTCACACTGTTGGAGCCTATCGTAAAGAAAAACATCCACTGAAAGTTCATCCTAGCGTTATACACTATGTGGTATACAAAATATTCCTATACAATGTAAGATGTAATGAGCTACTAGTTGTTGATCACAACATGAACCCAATATACTAGCATTTATTGTGTCAATATGTCATCCATGATTAACACACCATAACTCCAATGGTCCTTCGCCCATGTCATGAGGTAGATGGGGATTCTTTGCCCATTTTGGATGGTGATGAACCCCTCATCAACACCTTTGACACCAACTTGAAAAATACCTCGTGGCCCATTCCTCCAAACCTGTACATGTAAATAGTGTTGTTGCCTTAGTCCAAAACACACACACCTCCATATCTGGATAACCTAAAAACAATTTGAAGGAAATGAGCTAAGGAAGGGAAAGGTACCCTTCCTATGTTTAGCCCTTTGGGATCTAAGACCATGGTGGTTCGTAGTGCTATAGGATCATTAGGAAGAAGCTTATGGTGTTTAATGAAAGCTTTGTTATAAGCCCTTATAAAAAAATACAAGTTTTCACTTCTTCTAGGTTCTTCTCCTACCCTTTTCTTCTTCTTCTTCTTCTTCTTCTTCTTCTTCTTCAGCTACAACCTTGAGTTGCATCCCACTTTTCTCAATTTTCTCCTCCTTTTGTATTCTTGCTTTTCTTTCTTCTTCCTTCCTGCTCAAATCCACCAATGCACTTGCTAGCTTACTAATTTCGTGGAGGAAGCCTGCATAGATCCATGTTGTAGCTAGCTCCATCCCTTTTGTCCTCCAAGATTCAAAAAGCTCCACAAGACAAGGCATTTGATAAAATCCGTGATGGCATCATACTCCATTAGCATGTTATCGCCACACTTGTATACTTCTTCCATCATGTAGTGCATATCATTGTAGACTTCAACCTCAGCTCGAAGGTCTCCCTGGTGAGGGCATGGTCCGAGATTGAACTCTTCCTAGGATCCTCTCTTTTTTCAGGCCCTCCTTGCTTCTTCTTGGTGTTGGGATTTCTTTTGTCCCATCCTCTTTTGATGAAAGAGACTCCTTTGGTACTGCCAACACTGTCCCTTCCACAGGATGCTCCTTTCGCCTTCTATGTCTGCTTCTGCTGCTCATGCCGACCAAGGCCCCCCCCTCAAGCCTGCCATTATAGAGAGCAAATGGGTCACATGATTCTTCTGCGGACCCACACACGAAGCGGTTGCTTTTTAGCTTTTCGTTTTTTGGACCTTTGTTATATTTGTTTACGTAAAACATTGGCATGCCTTGAAATTAAACTTGGTCGATGGTCCCACCGTCCACGTAGCTTCAAAGCTTTTGCAAATTTGGAAGAGACGTTGAATATCAGTGTCAGCATAACAAACATATCATTGACATGTTCATCTCCATTCTCGATCAACATATTGCAGAACTCCAAAAGACTTGAAAAGAGCCAACCTAATTTAACCTCTTGCGTCCATAGGGTCTAGCTCTAAACTTTCATATTTGCTCAGTTTTTGAACGTGTCAAAGCTTTATCGCTGTACCATCTTGAGGTGCATTTTTTAGCATAATCTGAGCCGAGATAGCCAGGGATGATTCCACCACACTGCACAGCCGAATAGCAACACAGTCTACATTTTTTATGTTTTGGAACTGGCCTTGCATATTGGCATTGAAAGGAAATAAATCACTACTATTGAGGCATGCATGGTGAGGGCACTGCAGGCAGCATATTGCTTTACAAATTGGAAGACCGCTTGTTCTGTCCTTGTTCTGCCAAGGTTTTCAAAACATGGTATGCCTCTGGTATAAGCAAGAGAGATTGTGATTCGTTTCAGGAGGAGATACATGAAAGCGATGCTCAGTGATGATAAAGCCTGCATTATTAGAAGAGATCATACAAAGCTAATGCGAAACTTTAGCCTGCTTGCAGAAAGATGCAAGTCATGTTCTGCAAACTCCTATTATAGCAACTATGGATGAGCGAGGAAGATTGAACACAAGCTTTGAAGAAGTTGATGATTCCTTAGGATTGTCGGATTGCTCTCTGGGTCACATTGCATTGTGATTGCATCAAGTATTTTACTGCCATTGACCTTCTGTAGCTTGTCTAGATCTACTGGAATACTATAACTCCCGAGCCTTTAGAGTTGGCAAAGATTATCTTGACTTTTAACGAAAGCTCTTATCGCTCAAGAGCATTACTAGCTGACCAAGTGACCACGTAGGCTTTGCGACGCCATCAAATTTGATGTTGACTTCGGCAACAATCACACAGATCAGTTGCTGATCTCTCTCCAACATTCAAGTATGACTACCCTATTCTTTTCGTTAGCGTCTCTTTTTATAGAAAGCTGTTGTGTTTACATTGATGTCAATTGACGACCTAGAATGATTTAGATGAACGACCTAAAGTCATACACGTGGCTCAAGGAGAGCTTGCAAAACCAAAACATGCTACTAGGCTGCCTACCGTAAAAAGCTGTTGTGTTTACATTAAAGTCATACACGTGGCTGCCTACCGTAAAAAGCTGATTATCTCACTGCCAGTCCGAGCTACGCTCTGTGGAACCATGGCAGCTGTAAATTTTCCAAATTGGCTTTCCTTCACATCTTCTAGTTTGATCCATCCCCTCCAGCACACTGGCTTGCCCCAAAGAAGCTCTGATCGTCTCCTCCTCTGTTGACGATGCTGGATTAGCTTGTTGGGACCTCGCCACCGGACACCATCTCCCCCGTCGCTTGAATAGTGCCTGCCCCCGCAATGGATTGGTCTGTTTGGGACATCATTCTTTGGCAGCCTCGCAAATACAACGGAATGGCGCGGTTGGCAGCGGCGAGTTTTTCTTTTGGGCATTGGATAAGGTAACTGGCACTCTTTAAAGCTCGGCTTTGATGGAAATTAGCCTTTGTCAATCAAGCGATCGCCGTCAAATATTTACTATACGTGAACTCCAAGTGAGCAGCGTATTAGGCACGTCCACACGTTGTAATCTTCGTTGCACTCGTTTCAATACAGTGACGTTGTAGTCTTGAGTTTGCAAAAGTATCCCACGTGAGGCTTAGACGGATCGGTTTTGTCTCAAAGTAGATTCAAGCTGATAGGTGCTATCCTGTTGAATCGATTGTACCACTTGCTTGCACGTACAATGGTGTTTACATGGCTGGGGGCGGCTTGTCCGGGAAAATCTATCTTTGGGAGGTGCATGTTCCTTAAATATTTTGTTGTTATCATGGTCACCTAGTCTTCCCCTGGCTATACAATTAACTTTCCCCCATGGCTGAATTCTAAGGTGTCGAGCTGGAACCTACTGGCGACCTGGGTTGCACATCACAAAGGAGTCAGCTGTCTGGTTTTCTATGATGATGACTCGCTTTTAATCTCGGGTGTAGATAATGTCATTCTTGCTGTCTGGCCTCTTGTACGGTAATTTTCCCTCATTTGATATCTTAGTTCTTTTGGGCTAAATTTATAGAGTCTACGTCTTATGACAGAATTTTTTTCTCTTGTGCGCATATGCATAATTTTGGACACATAGGGCCTCTGTGACAACAGTCATCTCTGGTGCGGGTGGTGCAAATGCCATAGAAGTGTCTTCGTCACTGGATTGGACGTGCAAGGTAAAGCTGGAACCTACCAAGTTATTATTCATTCAAACAAAGAAAAAACAATTTAGAACTTATAATATAGGTTGGGACTTGTGAGTCACCTTGCAACAGTGGCGCATTGCACACCACTGTTCAGGGGAATCGTCCTCCTTCAATGATGGACCATTGTTGTTAATCATGTTTTTGATTCTGCATGGCAATGCATGAGAGGCTGACATTAGGAGGGGCAAAAGTTGCAGTCCCTGTCTAAGAAAGTGCTTGCTCTCGTGTCGATGAGAAACGATGTGTCAGCAAGTAGCTTGTGCTGGCTGGTATAGATCAACCTTCCACAGATGCAATTAAACCATCTACACACACTTCTTCAAACTCCACGGACTACCACACATTCCCAAAATGAGACCCCTTTTTTGCTCTTACAAAGGAAACATAAAGGAGAAACTTCAGGATTGCAATTCGAAGTCCGATCCTGCATGGAAATTCTCCCAAAATAATCTTCCAAAGCTGTGCTATAAAGGGGGGATGTTGGCAAACTCCGTTCACCCTGAAACAAGTTGACTTTACAACCCACAACATTGTAACTAGTCTCTTGCAGGTAATGCATGAAAAATCAAACCAACAAAAAATAATGCTTGAAAGAGTGACATGAATGTTAATAAATGAATAATGTTTTTGAAAGTTTTACATCAGAATGTTTTGCGTTCTACTTCTTTGGGCTTTTATGGGACACGTTGTAAAGTAGTGGCATACAATTCAAAACCTTATGAGAAGGTGTGGCTTTCCAAACATGCATTATTCTAAGCTTCCAAACTGACTCACTGCCAAATGCGGCATGAGAAAACTAAGTGAAAGTGCGTCTCACATATTCCATTTCAACGCACAAATGAGTGTACTACTACTCTGAAATTTAATAGAAAAGGGGGAAGTGAAGAGTGCAAAATTAGCAGTCCTGTCAAAAGCGAAAAGTAATTCCCATATTAGTTTGGGAATTCTGCCAAATGGGAAGGTAACCGAATCTCATTGTGAATTGCAGATGGGCAGTGAGTGCCGATGGGGACTACGAACAAACACTGAAGTTTGGGGTAGCATGGGATATATTTGGATGATCTAGCTAACGGATGGTCAGATTCAAATGACAAGCCATTTTTAGCGTACCCCAAAATCAGCCATGCTATATTATATAAAGCTCTTCTTCACCTTCTCACTAGGAGAATTGCGATGCAGCCTACCTGTCACTGTAAAACAGGCGCCCTTCTCCTAACTCTTGATCCTATGCTTTCTTCATTTCCCCACTGCTTTTTTGCAACATGGCTTTTCAGAGGGGATATTTGTTAGAAATGACCCAACGGAGGGTACAGACAGCGGAAGACTTATAGTAATGCCCAGGAGCTCACACAGTGTGCGTGTGGGGTGTGGAATCACAAACTTCTTTACTTAATGTGCATAGTATAGATGTGCAGACTCAAAATAGACAATGAACCAGCCAGATAGAGAAACCACCAAAATATATATTTCCATCCAATACTATGGACACAATACAAAAGAGATAGATCCAGAGTCCCACCAATGGTGTGGTCCTCTGATCTTACCACAAGGTCTTTCTCCTATCTATCAGTTATCTCTAGACTCGAGCCCGCGTGCTCCACCTCGAGCGTAAGTAGACTTTCCATCCAGATCCCTTCCACCTTGCTGTCTTTGCACCAGCCTAGGTGGGCAGCACCCTCAGCTAAGTCTGCAGCTACTGTTAGCTCTCTTCTCCACCAGTGATGAGGCCCAAGGCAAGCTTCCTGCTGCTCCTTTCTGATGGGACTTTTCTGCTGCTCCAAGTCCTTGTTGCACTCTCTCACCTTCTGTAGATAGGCCCAGAGAGTAGGCCTCCTGCTACTCCTTTCTGCCCTAGAACTGCTGGCTGCTGGATATGAAATGAGGCCCGAGGCCTCTGCTTTTATAGGCCCCAAGGGGCTGGCAAAACCTACTGACCCAGGCCCCTAGATCTGGCCGACCTGGTCAGTTCTTCCTGCCCTAAAAAACCGACCTGGTTGGCTGCCCCTACCAGCCCAAGAAGAGCCCTATATAAGGGTCTTTTCTAGGCCCTTTTTCAGCCTTTGTTCTAGGGATTCAGGCCCCCTGGCCAGCCCATCTCCAGGCCTGATCTGCTGGCTCCAACCAGACCCACCAGCCTCAGCCAATGGCTGACCCAGGTGCTACTGCTCCCATGGTTGCGCTACCTGTAGGCTCTGTTGCAGGCTGTCTATCTGCACACAGATGCACATAGGCACCTTTGTCTGTGCAATCCCGCGCCATGTCTGCTGCCCCTGACTGACCTCCTGCCAGGTAAAATCCAGGACTTGCTGTCCTCGCCTTCTACTCCTTCCATAGGTTCGGTCCGTTCCATTGCAGCCATGCTAGTCTCTTTGATGTGAGGTGTTGCCCATGTGGCAGCCCCCTCTCTTTCTTCTCTCTTGGGCACATCCTGCCCTAGGTCTCCCTCCCCCACGCTCTCCTCATTTGGGGGCTTACAAATGGGGAGGTGACCATTCCAACAATATTATGATGTATTTCCATTCTCATTGCAAATAACCAGGGTGATCCAGCTGTCCTTTCACTCTGTTATATGCTTAGTGGTTGTATCAGCTCAAATATGATTTGCAGGTTTGTTTGGCTACTCAGGAAAAGATAATTGATCACTTTCCTGCTCCATGTATGCATTTCCCTTTTCTTCCATAAGGTTTTACACAGTAGGAGTGTGATATGGTCCAGATTGGTAGACCTATGAATTGTGACATTTGATGCAACTGCATTTGTAGGGTTGGGGACTGGGGCCTGGGAAGCTCTTGCAGTCGATTCAATTGCAGTCAGCAATCAATTCCCTTGTTTTACATCCCAATGAGCAGTCATTGTATGCTGGGACAACGGATGGGAAAATATTTGTTCGAGCTGTGAATCAATGGCCATTATGTGTATCTAATATTGATATTAGTGGCCTTTTCCCCGAATTTCTCGCTCACAGGTGAAGCTAGCATGAGAACTACATTGTATTTTCCTGCATGCTTCTAGTTATTAGGCGTGTAGGCTTAAACATGTTCCTCATTATAAAACATAAACACTTGTTGTGGCGTTCCAAACAGGTCCCCAGTTACAGCTTTAGCTATGACTTTTGATGGAAGGTGTCTAGCATCTAGTTCAGAAGACAGTTGTGTATGCGTGTGGGATACTCTTACTGGAAATGTTGTCAGGGAATTGTACACTAAAGGTAGGCCAGAAACATTATTCTTCAAAGTTAGCTAGATTAGGGTTTCTGTTTGAGGCTTGTGTAAGTGGGTCTCATTGCCAGTTGACAGAAGCAAGAAGGATCACAGTTTCATGGTTTTTTTGAAGGATTGTTTTCTGATGCATGGATGATGCAGGGCCCGTAACTAACCTTTTGGTCATACCTGAGGCACATATATTTGGACAATGCAAAGATTATGAACATAGTTTTTGCAGAGTTAGTACATTGTCCAGTCCGTTTTCTGATTCAATTAGGAGCTCAAATCGATCCTAGGACTTATATTCTCATCGAGATCCCCTTGTGCTGTTGCCTGCATCTGTTCGAAACAATGGAGAAGCCAGGCATGTATAGTGGAAGTTCTTTGGAGAATCAGCTTTTTGAAATGAAGGTTGCGACAATTTCTCTTTTTTTTTTTTTGGATACTCGAAAGATTTTCATCTCTGATGATGCATTTGGGTAGCCATTTTATGCTAAACAAGTTATGGAGTGGATTTTCTTTGCCTGATCTAATACGTATACTAGCAATGTCCTTGTGAAGCTGAGCTGAAGTTGATATAAGAGAGAGATCTAGATGAATGTAGAGCAATCATTGGATTTGCTTAAGAGCTTGCATTCGTGAGTCAAATATAGAATTGTACATATGGTTGATGAAAACAGATTTTCAGGATGATACAGATTAGGGGCTTGCTTTCTCGGGGTTTGGACTTCTTTTGGTTCATAGACATGATATGAGGTTGACTTTTACTCTTTACATTGGATTTTTAAATATGGCTCAATAGTGAGACTCACCTTGTGAAGCACTTTATTTCTTTAAAATAAGTCATTGGTATTACTTTTTTTCAAATTGTTTTTCAGTATAGATCTTCTCCCACAGGCCTAATCATGGTCTTGTGAGCACTTAGTTTTATCCAAAAAAGAGACAGCAGTATTCTTCTCACCCCAATTTGATTATTCCCTCCTATTAGTTTAATATATCTCTTTCCGCTGCCCAACAAATGAGAAAAAAGTTAAAAAAGAAGGAAAACACGTGCTTTGTATCCAGGAATTAAGGATGATTAATTCCACAAGGTTGTTTGTAAATTTCTGCTCTGCAATTTACCTCAAAAGAGTCCTTCTTCCATTGCATAGCCATTCATTGTGAAACATTCCCTGCTTCAGGAATTTAAGTCACTGCACTCGCATTGTAGTTTTGATGTGCTTGTATCTTATTTGTAAAAGGCAGCTATCAACATCCTGTTGCAGATATGATAGTAGAAACTGATTTCTTAGGTTTATTTTCCCCATAGAGAGCTCATGAAGCTTTTAGGTATTGTTATAACTTTGGTAACATTTACAAATTCTGTTTGCAGCATGAGTCAACTCCTGCAGCATTACAAATGAAGATCGACATATTGGAGGGGAAAAAAGATCGTGCATTGAAAACAGGGAGAGTACTCTCAACAAAATGAGATGCTAAGCTCTTTGTTCTTCCAGCTGATTCATTCCCCTGCTGAAAATGGTTCCTAAGCCCTGCCAAAGAAGCTGAGCCACCATGCTGAGAGTGCTTATAATATAAATAAATAGCTGAAATGTATATTGTTTTCCTAGCTCCAGTAGCTGTAAAGTCGAATTGAGAAATCTGCATGCAGTGAATTTTTGTCCTCACAAGCTCACTTTCATAAAATTGAAATGGCAAGGTGCCTACAAATAAAAGTTTAATGTTTAAGGTTTCAAGTATTATAATTCTGTGTTGAAGCATGACCCCAATAGTTCAACTCGCATTCCGAAGGTTTAAACGAACTTCTCTTTGTGAAACATAGTGCACAGACATTTAATGTCACTTAGAACTTGAAATTGGATGCTTGAAACACATTACTAATTTCTAAATCAGAAAATTAACAACACAGCATTGTAGATTCAAGCATCAATGGTCATATTTTAGAATTGAAAAAGATACATGAAATGATTCATGTCCGTGCTACACTTGGACGGGCTAAAGGCTAAAGGCAAATGTATGGGCTGAATTTTGATTTCAGCATACGAGCAATGTACAGGTGGCGATTTGAGACGTACGGGAGGCAAAAATGCGACGCGATACCAAATTTGCCAAAATCGAGTGGAATTTTTTCAACATTGGGGGTTGTTTTGGGGTTGCACAACCCGCATTTCAGCATGTTTCGGGCTGTCTTGAAACTAGGAACTTCGAGGAAGAGGGAAGCACTCCTCAGTTGCCTTCCTATAAATTTGAAATATTAAGATTTACGACATATCCTCGAAAGGAAAGAGGAGCAAGCATCGATAAGGAAGAGCAACCATTACTTCCACTCTCCCTGTAATACGGATATACAAAAAGGCGAAGGAGAAGTCAAACAACATAGAACTCTGGAAGCCAAGGGGAGGAAGGTGATGGATCAAACTCTATAAGAGGCAACAATGGAGCTATGACGTTGACCTCCAGTGTGCTTTGACTCTTGGGTGGAATCTAGGATTTCTAGATTGTGGAAGTTTCATTCGAACGTCATGTTCATCTTGTGCATTACACTAACACAAAATAATGTTATAAAAGTATAGGATTGAAAACCCTAACAGTAGCCCTAACCCTAATCAGATATGTATATAGTTATTCTTTTCAATGTTATATAGTGTAGTATTATTCATTTGAGGTGTGATCTCTGTGCCCTCTCCTCATCTCCACTCTTCTTCTCTCCCTCTCCATATTTGTTCATGGTATCAAAGCTACCTTGCCTTCTGTTCAGGCATTCCGATCCTTATGAGAGAGTGAAAGCTTGAGATTGAGTGATTCTGTTCAGTAGCATTCTTTCATTCCGTAGAGAGATTTCTATCTATTCCATTCATTCATATCTTCCTGTGAGATATTTGAGAGAGAGTTAGTCCTTCTCCTATCCTATTCTATGAATGAGTCCTAAACAATCCATGAGAGACTATTCTACTCATCGAATTCAGTCATTCCCTATTCTATTAGGAAGAGAAAAGGAATAGGAGATGGAGACGACTACAAATGAAGAACTTGATACATAGACAAGCTGCTAGTAGCTATACTAAGAATTAACGTAACTACAGAAAGGCATAAGGATGACTGAGCTAAAAGCCAACAACAGTGATGGACAGAAGACCCATGATGTAGCATCAAGCACGGAAATTTTTTTTTGGCATTTTCATCCTTAAAAAGCCTTTTATGCTATTCTTGGCATATTTTTTCATATTAAGCCTTGTAATAACAGATTAGATTGCATTGTTATCTCTATCTTCACTAGCAAAGTAGATGTTAGTTGAAACAGCTAGCATTGTCACAGAAACTATCAAAGTAGATGTTAGTTGAAATAGCTAGCATTGCTAAAATGGGATAAGATGTAAAAATTACATGGTGCTTTAGCCTTGAGATTACTCACAGTGATCTTGGCATTTTTTACTTTTGCACAAGGGGGCTTATGGTCCAAAATGCATCACTAAAAGCTACAATTGAAGAGGAGTATGAAATCATCATGCTTCTCATTGATGTGGCTAAATCATACTCTAATTTGGTCACAATCTTGAAAAATGTACACAATCGCACACATGAGGGTGTTATCTCTTCTCTTCTTGATGAGAAGAAGTTAAGTAAGTCCACTAGAGCATCTACATCGAGCACATCAACTATTATGAAGCATTGTTCTTACTACAAAAAGGAACCGCTTCAAGAAGCACCCTATGCATGAAAGGACAAATGACCACTTGAGTAGAGAGTGCACCACTAAAAAGGAAGAAGGCACCTTAATCAATTAGTTACCAAATACGCTTCTCTAGTCCTTGTACCATGTCTCCTTATTATCCAAAACCTTGTAATAAGCCTATTGCTAAAGGCTTCTCGCATTTTGTATATTACTTGATGTAGTGCAATACTCCTCTCTTAGTTCATATTGAGGGGGGTGCTAAGCTTTGATAGTCAAGGTGATTGGAACATGTGGATATTGGATAGGACTTGGTAGCATATATAGTAAGGTGGTGCCTTGTGTGTAAGGTGTGGAGCACAAGGGGCCTCCTTATTTTGTAAGGTTGATAGTCAATACTATACATGATGTGTTGGAGTATCTTATTGTTATGGTTCTCCTCCATTGCTTCCTCCTACCACGTTGCATGAATGTTAATTTAATTATCAAACTCCTCATCTCTTCTCTCCTTCTAGTTTTCTACAAATAGTTAAAAGATAGATCTTTTAATGATGCATGTTGCTCAATGCGAAATCGATAGTATTGTACACACTTTGTACACATGACCGCTAGAGTCAACATTGTGAGTTGGAAATGGTATTTCAAAGAGTCAAGTGGCAATCAAGGGGCTAGTATTTTCAAGGTACAAGGATTGCTCTAGAAAACGGGTGCATTAGATCAATGTGGGAGTTGTGTGCTTCATGCTAGAGTTAGATCAATGTTAAAGGTATGCTATATACCAATGTCAAAGTTATGTTCAACCTATTTTCCTTTATAAATTTATATGTGATCTTGAAGAGCATGCAAAATCATTTCAAAGCATGTAAAAGGAATTAGGAGATAGAGTGTACTTTTCTCAAAATAATGTTTACTTCAAAGCATGTCCACCAAAAAAATTAAGATAAACATAATGTCTAGAGCAAAAAAAAAGTGATAGAAAAGAGCTCACAAAATTGCATAAAGTAAACATTAATTTCTACACTCTCAAGGAGCAATTGAGCTAGAGCCCATGCGTATTGTTGCAACTTACTTATGAGATTGGTCCTATGTCTTGGCTATTTAGATTAGTAAATTGAGTGAAATTGAATGACTCAAATGCCTCGTCCATATCTATTTCTCCAAACAAAATTCTATAACATGTGTAGCCTTTAGAGCCATTTTTCAATGATTTGGATATATAGAATTGGTAAAGGCCCTCAAGTCAAGCAAAAACTATGTAAGACTCTTATACTTGATGAGATAAAGCTTAAGGTATGGTAGTCTAAGCATTGGAATATAGTTGCCCCTTCAATTCAACCTTTTAAAGTTATTTTTATCCCTTTTATGACTCTCTGCCTCTCTTTGGTTTTTAGAAAATCTCTTTACTTTAAAGTCTCTCATTCTCTCTTCCTCCCTCTCGCCCCCTCTCTCTTTGCCTTTCCCCTCTTATGAAGGACACGAGTCTATAGAAGAAGATTTTGTAAATTTTTGAACGGGAACATTGTTAAAAGTCCAAGGTTGCTAAAATGATGAGATGATAGGACAAGAATTTAAGGTTCCCAAAAAGATGTCATTTTGCCTCCCTACAATCCTCCACAAACATAGTAGTTGAGGGATATGTTCCCGACCTAATGCTTGGTCGCTTGGATCCCTCACCATACTTGTTGGCATCTCCCTCTATTTTATCTTCCCCTTCCCTCTCCCCCTTGAGATTTTCCTCTCTAAATTTTCATTTTTTACCGCCTCGCCCTCGCCCTCCCCCTCCCCCTCCCCCTCTCATTCTGAAGGTGATGCAATCATGGAGAAAAAGGAGTGTAACAAATTATTGACCCTTGCATGCACGAGCGAGCATGCGCACATGCACACACACACAGTGTGTCTTGTTGATGTGTGTTTTCTTACACGACCGTACACATGCACATAAGCAATATTCTTACTAAAGGAATTGAACATAGCAAGGTGAGAGGGAATCGAACACAGGCAATATGCCCACATACATGATCATCATCTCAGAAAATTGGATGCAAAGTCATGCAAATGCATCATTGTTGGCTACAGTGAAGGAAGCAAAGCATACAAATTGTATGATCCCATTAACCGCAAAGTCATTATCTCCAGAGATGTAATCTTTGATGAGGAATTAGAATGGAAAACCTCACCTACACAGGAGATAAAAGCATCGACTTCACAGTTATCTACAGAACAGGTTGATGAAGAAGAGCAAGAATTGCCAACAACACCCCAAGCAGAGCCACAGCATCTCAGACGGTCTACTAGGGAAAGCATACCTCCAGCCAGATTGACATATGCTTAGAAAGTCAAAGCAATTCAGATGGAAACCACCGACTATGCTCTTATGACTACCATCATGGCTACAAAAGAGCCAGTGTACTTCGAAGATGTAGTAGAGAAGCGAGAATGGCAAACTGCTATGAATGAAGAAATGGTTGCTTTGTATAAGAATAATACTTGGGAATTATGCGACCTTCCAGTAGGAAAGAAGGTCATAGCAAACAAATGGGTATACAAAGTGAAGTACAATCCAGATGGCAGTATTCAGAGATACAAAGCCAGACTAGTTGCAAAAGGATTTGCACAACAATATGGTCAGGACTATGATGAGACTTATGCTCCAGTAGCAAAGACAGATTCCATATGGTTCTTGATATCACTACAGACACTCAACAAATGGAATGTGTATTAGCTTGATGTCAAGAATGCATTTCTCAATGGTTATCTAGATGAGGAAGTCTACATGCAACAACTAGCAGGTTATGTTGAACTAGGAAAGGAGAATAAGGTTTGCCATCTCAAGAAAAGTTTCTACGGCTTAAAACAAGCACTTAGAAGTTGGTACAGTAGAATCGGCAAGTATTTTGCTGATTTGGGATACATGAAGTCCAATGCAGATCATACTCTCTACTACAAAGTTCAAGGGAAAGACATTACTATTGCACTTTTGTAAGTAGATGATCTGATTGTTACATGAAGCAAGGATAGCTTCATCAAAAAACTGAAACAAGACTTATCTGCAGAGTTTGACATGAAAGATCTTGGAGTTATGCACTATTGAGTTCTGGAGAGATTCAAATAGCACATTCATGAGTCATCTCAAGTATGTTGACAGTCTCTTGAAGAAGTTTCATGGCAGATTGCAAGATTGCAGCCACTCCCATGGAACAGAGTTTGAAACTTGCTAAAGATTCAGAAAAGCCTACAGTCAATGACAGATACTACAGGCAGCTCATCGAATCTCTTATATATCTGACAATCACACGACTAAATATTTGCTATGCAGTAAGCTCACTAGCACAGTTTATGGCAAATCCAAAATAGTCTCATTGGAACGTAGCCAAAAGAGTCTTGAGATACATCAAAGGTACAAGACAGTTTGGGATAGAATACAGAGGAAGTCATCCACGGTGGCATGGATACTGTGACAGTGACTATGGCGGAGATCATGAGACCAGGAGATCAACACAGGGATATGCATTTTTCCTTGTTCAAGGTGCTATATCATGGTTGTCAAACAAACAGTCAATTGTTTCTTTATCTTCAACTGAAGCAAAATATAGAGCATGTGAGGCTATATGGCTCAGAAGACTATTGTTAGAAACAGATTACTTTGATGAGTCAAAGCCAACAACAATTTACTGTGATAATCAATCAGCTCAAGCATTGGCCAAGAATCTAGTATATCACTCCAGAAAGAAGCACATATGTCAGAGAGCACTTCATCAGAGAAAGAGTGTTACTTGGTGACATCACATTGCAACATTGTGATAGCAAAGAAAATGTTGCAGACATCTTTACCAAACCACTCGGTGAAGAGCTGTTCGAGAAACACTGACTAGCCCTTGGTTTGACACAGAGGAAGGACATTCCCATTAAAGGGGTGTGATGGAATTTAATGCTCAGTCCTTCTTGCTATAAAGGAAAGGGTTAGATCCCCTAACCCTAACCCTAAATGGGTTTGTATATATTCTATTTTTTCAACTAAATCTAGTGTACAGTTAGTCATTTGTCGTGTGCTCTCTAGATGTGCCCTCTCTCCTCATCTCCACTCTTCTCCTCTCCTCTCTTCATATTTTGTCACCCCTCTAGCGCACTGACTTGCCCCAAAGAAGCTTTGATCGTCTCCTCCTCTCTTGCCGATGCTGGATTAGCTTGTTGGGACCTCGCCACCGGACACCATCTCCCCCGTCGCTTGAATTGTGCCTGCCCCCGCAATGGATTGGTCTATTTGGGACATCATTCTTTGGCAGCCTCGCAAATACAACGGAATGGCACGGTTGGCACTGACGAGATTTTCTTTTGGGCATTGGCTAAAGGTTATTGGCAATCTTTTAAGCTCGGCTTGATGGAGAAAGAGCGACACTTTGATGGAAATGAGCCTTTGTCAACCAAGCGATCGCCATCATATATTTACTATATGTGAACTCCAAGTGAGCAGCATACTAGGCACGTCCACACATTGTAATCTTTGTTGCACTCATTTCTATACAGTGACGTTGTAGTCTTGAGTTTGCAAAAGTATCCAAGGAGGTTTAGATGGATTGATTTTCTCTCAGAGTGGATTCAAGCTGATAGGTGCTACCCTGTTGAGTCGATTGTACCACTTGCTTGCATGTACAATGGTGTTTACATGGCTGGGGGTGGCTTGTTCGAGAAAATCTATCTTTGGGAGGTGCATGTTCCTTAAATCCAATGTTTAATATTTTGTTGTTATCATGGTCATGTAGTGTTCCCCTCGCTATACAATTAACTTTCCCCCATGGCTGAATTCTAAGGTTTCGAGTTGGAACCTACTGGCGACCTGGGTTGCACATCACAAAGGAGTTAGCTGTCTGGTTTTCTCTGATGATGACTCGCTTTTAATCTCGAGTGCAGATGATGGCATTGTTGCTGTCTCCCCTCTTGTATGGTAATTTTCCCTCATTTGATATCTTAGTCCTTTTGGGCTAAATTTATAGAGTCTACGCCTTATGACAGAAGCTTTTACTTCTGTGTGCATATGCAGAATTTTGGACACAACAAAGAAGTTTCTGTGTAGGTGGTCCAGCCACAGGGCCCCTGTGATAACAGTCATGTCTGGTGCGGGTGGTGCAAATGCCATAGTAGTGTCTTCGTCACTGGATTGGATGTGCAAGGTAAAGCTGGAACCTACCAAGTTATTATTCATTCGAGCAAATAAGAAACAATTTAGAACTTATAATGTAGGTTGGGACTTGTGAGTCACCTTGCAACAGTGGCGCATTGCACACCACTGTTTAGGGGGAAATGTCCTCCTTCAATGATGGACCATTGTTGTTAATCATGTTTTTTATTCTGCATGGCAATGCATGAGAGGCTGACATAAGGAGGGGCAAAAGTTGCAGTCCTTGTCTAAGAAAGTGCTTGCTCTTAAGTCGATGAGAAATGATGTGTTAGCAAGTAGCTTGTGCTGGCTGGTATAGATCAACCTTCCACAGAGTGCCCGAAAGATTGGATACACTAAAAAGATGCTAATCACAAGGCTTCTCCTATATCACTAACACTTTTGATAGTGAATCTTTGGTAGTGCTCACCACTTTTTGCTGTTTGGAAACAAGAAGGTAATAAGGATCAGATTCCAATGTTTTGTTGTCAAGTGCACAAGGGTAACCTCAAGATCTCTCTCTTGATGGCTCCAAAGAGGTCCTACCTTTTGAGTTAATGTTTATTCCTAGTCCACCATACCCTTTAAACGTTCTCCTCTCGAGGTACTCTCCTATTTGTACTACAAACGCTTTGCAAGAAATATGGGACATTAAAAAAGCCTTGCGCTCCAATGAGGAGCAGCATTGCTGGGGTATTCAAGAAGTTTTCCATTTCTTAAGGCACCTATAGTTTTAGCTTCTAACATTCTAACGTAGAATGAGTGTCTTACTCTGCCCTTCTGTCTCAATCCTCCCCTTCCTTTAAAGTAGGATAGAGAACAAACATCGCTTTGTATTCTAGTTCTAAACTCATTGCACTCTTCCTTTTGTAGCAGAATAACCTGTCAATGTTACTAGTTCTCTCTCTCTCTCTCTCTCTCTCTAAGGAATTGTTAAAAGAATGATTGTTTTTAAAAGTTTGAAGACCCAAGGCTTAAAAGGCACTTAGACTTAAACCTGATAGCATGTCGTAAGATACAGGCGCTTGATAAAATGAAAGGGGGGGCGGGGGGTCTAAAAAATAGTATTATATATAAGCAAAAATGAAGTACAACAGAAAAAACAAAAAGTGCAGCCTCCTGGAGTAGGGAGACAGAATCAAAATGGTTTGAACATCTCAGCCCATGAGGGCTAAGTAGACTTGCTAGAATAATGGGATCTTTCTACCAAAGTAGCCAAAAGTTCTACACAGACTCCTCCGAAACCTCTTCAAAGAATGAGCCTGCATCATGGGTCTTCTGAAAAATAGGAATATTTCAATGTTCCAGATGTTCAGTGCTGGAACCATCTGCTAGATATTCAAGAGAGTATTCAACTTCCTTTTATCAGCAAAGAGGGCTTGCTTCAATGCACGGTGAAAACTAACAGATGCAATTGAACCATCTACACACACTTCTTAAAACTCCACAGACTACCACACATTCCCAAAATGAGACCCTTTTGCTCTTACAAAGGAAACATAAAGGAGAAACTTCAGGATTGCAATTCGAAGTCTGATCCTACATGAAAATTCTCCCAAAATAATCTTCCAAAGCTGTGCTATAAAGTGGGGATGTCGGCAAACTCTGTTCACCCCGAAACAAGTTGATTTTTACAACCCACAACATTGTAACTAGTCTCTTGCAGGTAATGCATGAAAAATCAAACCAACAAAAATTAATGCTTGAAAGAGTGACATGAATGTTAATAAATGAATAATGTTTTTGAAAGTTTTACATCATAATGTTTTGCATTGTACTTCTTTAGGCTTTTATGGGACACGTTGTAAAGTAGTGGCATACAATTCAAAACCTTATAAGCTGGTGTGGCTTTCCAAACATGCATTATTCTAAGCTTCCAAACTGACTCACTATCAAATGTGGCATGAGAAAATTTATACTTTTGAGAAATAGATGCAACCCATGGGTTAAATGGATCTTTTAAGTTTCTTAAAGAAACTCTGAGCCAATCGACTTTAAAGAAGTCTAATATATGCAAGCAAGGGAGGATTTTGGTTAGCTAAGTATCAGCGTGAGGTAATGGACTCAAGATAATGAGGACATAAGGCCAAAAGTCTGTCAAGGTTTCCTATAGCATCCAGCTCAATGTATCTTGGTGATTTGGTTATATAAGCAAGACATGGCATCACTAGCGAGGGTAATGTTTGTTGAGCTTGGACATGAGCCCTGAGCAATTTCCAATGACTAGGTGTGTCTTTTTGGAGTGGAACACCAACACCTACATGGTAGCTATGCCCTTGCCGAGACCTTGATAGAAGTGAAAGTGCATCTCACATATTCCATTTCAACGCGCAAATTATGTACTACTGCTTGGAAATTCTGTAGAAAAGGGGGAAGTGAAGAGTGTAAAATTAGCAGTCCTATCAAAAGCAAAAAGTAATTCCCATATTAGTTTGGGAATTCTGCCAAATGGGAAGGAAACTGAATCTCATTGTGAATTGCAGATGGGCAGTGAGTGCCGATGGGGACTACCAACAAACACTGAGGTTTGGGGCAGCATGGGATATATTTGGATGATGATTACAATGCAATCTAATCGGTTATTACAAGGCTTAATATGGAAAAAGTTGCCAAGAATAGCCTAAAAGGCTTTTTAAGGATGAAAATGCCCAAAAATATCTTTTGTGCTTGATGCTACATCACGGGTCTTCTGTCCATCACTGTTGTTGGCTTTTAGCTCAGTCATCCTTATGCCTTTCTATAGTTACATTAATTCTTGGTATAGCTACTAGTAGCTTGTCTGTGCATCAAGTTCTACATTTGTAGTCATGTCCGTCTCCTATTCCTTTCATGATTCATTGAGATGCTTTGAAGAGCAGGTCCTGTAATTTCTTATTATTGGCTACCTCTTATTTGTGTAGGCTATAGGAGCATCCCTAGCTTAGGTGGATGTAGTTCTACTTGATGTCCATCTAGTACATTGTAGACTGAGTTTTTGTAATATGCTTTTTATTGCATCTCCTATCTTGCTCTAGTTTTCTAGATTAAGCGATATTCTCTTCCTAATAGAATAGGGAATGACTGAATTTGATGAGTAGAATAGTCTCTCATGGATTGTTTAGGACTCACTCATAGAATAGGACAGGAGAAGGACTAACTCTCTCTCAAATATCTCACAAGAAGATATGAATGATGGAATAGATGGAAATCTCTCAATGGAATGAAATAATGCTACTTAATAGAATCACTCAACCTTAAGCTTTCACTCTCTCATAAGGATCAGAATGCCGTAGCTTTGATACCATGAACAAATATGGAGAGGGAGAGACGAAGAGTGGAGATGAGGAGAGGGCATAGAGAGCACACCTCAAATGAATAATACTACACTATATAACGTTGAAAAGAATAAATATATACATATCCGGGCTATTGTTAGAGTTTTCAATCCTATACTTTTATATTATTATTTTGTGTTAGTGTTATGCAAAAGATGAACATGATGTTGGAATGAAACTTCAACAATCTAGAAATCCTAGATTCCACCTAGGAGTCAAAGCCGATTGGAGGTCAACATCATAGCTCCATTGTTGGCTCTTATAGCGTTTGATCCATCACCTTCCTCACCTTGGCTTCCAAAGTTCCTTTTTGTACATCTGTATTATAGGGAGAGTGGAAGTAATGGTTGCTCTTCCTTATCCATGCTTACTCCTCTTTCGAGGATATGTCATAAATCTTAATATTTTGAATTCACGGCAACTGACGAGTGCTTCCCTCTTCCTCAAAGTTCCTAGTTTCAGGACAGCCTGAAACGTGCTAAAATGTGCATTTTGGGGCCCTAAAACAACCCCTAATGTTCGAGTCCATTACCTCATGCTGATACTTAGCTAACCAAAAGCCTCCCTTGCTTGCATATATTATACTTCTTTAAAGTTGATTGGCTTAGAGTTTCTTTAAGAAACTTAAAAGATCCATTTAACCCATGGGTTGCATCTATTTCTCAAAAGCATTAGTTTTCTCATGTTGCATTTGATAGTGAGTCAGTTTGGAAGCTTAGAATAATGCATGTTTGGAAAGCCACACCATCTTGTAAGGTTTTGAATTGTATGCCACTACTTTACAACGTGTCCCATCAAAGCACAAAGAAGTAGAACGCAAAACATTATGATGTAAAACTTTCAAAAACATTATTCATTTATTAACATTCATGTCACTCTTTCAAGCATTATTTTTTGTTGGTTTGATTTTTCATGCATTACCTAAAAGAGACTAGTTACAATGTTGTGGGTTGTAAAGTCAACTTGTTTCGGGGTGAACGGAATTTGCCAACATCCCCCCTTTATAGCACAGCTTTGAAAGATTATTTTGGGAGAATTTTCGTGTAGGATCGGACTTTGAATTGCAATCCTAAAGTTTCTCCTTTATGTTTCCTTTGTAAGAGCAAAAAGGGGTCTCATTTTGGGAATGTGTGGTAGTCCGTGGAGTTTGAAGAAGTGTGTGTAGATGGTTTAATTGCATCTGTTAGTTCTCACCGTACCTTGAAGCAAGCCGTCTTTGTTGATAAAGGGAAGTTGAATACTCTCTTGAATATCTGGCAGATGGTTCTAGAACTGAACATCTGGAACATCAAAATAATCCTATTTTTCAGAAGACCCATGATGCAGGCTCTTTCTTTGAAGAGGTTTCGGAGGAGTCTGTGTAGAACTTTTGGCTACTTTGGTAGAAAGAGCCCATTATTCTGGTAGGTCTACTTAGCCCTCATGGGCTGAGATGTTCAGACCATTTTGATTGTCTCGCTGCTCCAGGAGGATGCACTTTTTGTTTTTTTTGCTATACTTCATTTTTGCTTATATATAATACTAGTTTTTAAACCCCCCGCCCCCCCTTTAAAAAGTCATTTCTCTCAAGCACTTGTATCTTACGACATGCTATAAGGTTTAGTTTAAGTGCTTTTTAAGCCTTGGGTCATAAAACTCTAAAAAACAATCATTCTTTTAACAATTCCTGAGAGAGAGAGAGAGAGAGAGAGAGAGAGAGAGAGAGAGAGAGAGAGAGAGAGAGAGAGAGAGAGAGAGAGAGAGAGAACTAGTAACATTCACGGGTCATTCTGCTACAAAAGGAAGAGTGCAATGAGTTTAGAACTAGAATACAAAGTGATATTTGTTCTCTATCCTACTTTGTAGGAAGGGGAGGATTGAGACAGAAGGGCAGAGTAAGACACTCATTCTATGTTAGAATGTTAGAAGCTAAAACTATAGGTGCCTTAAGAAATAGAAAACTTCCTGAATACCCCAGCAGTGCTGCTCCTCATTGGACTGCAAGGCTTTTTTAATGTCCCATATTTCTTGCAAAGCGTTTATACTACAAATAGGAGAGTACCTCCAAAGGAGAACGTTTTAAGGGTATGGAGGACTAGGAATAAACATTAACTCAGAAGGTAGGACCCCTTTGGAGCCATCAAGAGAGAGATATTGAGGCTACCCTTGTGCACTTGACAATAGATTGTTGGACTCTGATCCTTATTACCTTCTTGTTTCTAGATAGCAAAAAGCAGTGAGCACTACCGTAGACTCACTGTCAAAAGTGTTAGTGATATAGGAGAAGCCTCGTGATTAGCATCTTTTTAGTGTTGTTAGCCCTCTCTACTCTGAAGACTAACTCGAAACGCACTACTGCGACAGATTTACATGCGTAATCGAACTTCAGAACTGCGTATGAAAATTCATAGAGTAGAACAGTGATCGACAGAATCATTCATGATAAAACAATAAGATAGATGCAATAGAATATCTGTATCACACTTCTCCGAGCAGTACAACACCGTACTCTCTGATACATAACAATGTTCCTCTTCTGATCACACTGATCCTTGCTCCGATCCTCATCAATGAGCCCCCTGAATGATCGCTCTCTTCTCTTTTATCTAACCGGCACACATAACTCCTTCACGGTTGCCGTGACGGTTGCCGTGCCTCGTCAGTTCTCCGCCTGGTCCTAGAACTTCCGTCTTTTCATATCTCACTATAAACTAGATACAACATATTAATGATAATAATCTAAGGACTCCCCCCCTAGTTCCTCTTTGCTGTTGCTGCTTTTGCCCTTAACACTTGGCACTCCCGGTGAATCGGATTCCGGATCCGCATCCGAACCCACCGGTTCTCCGCTACGGTTCATCCTCGACGTCGCCACCGTCATCGTCCGCCACCGCCGCTGCTGCCGCTGCCGCCGCCGGAACTGCTGGAGCCGCCGGCGCCGGTACTTGTACTGCCGGAGCCGCTTGCGCCGATCGAAGTAAAGGTAGCTGCTGCGGGTTGAGAGCATGGGCATCCACAAAAATTTGGAGCTGTCCATAGAAAGGTGGTGCCGCCGCCCCCGCCTGCTGAGCTACTGCCGCCATCCGATGAATATAGCGGCATGCTGTCCGCAGGTCGACCAACATAGCTGCTCTCTCAACATGACTCGTTCTCCGCAGCTGTTGTAGCTCCTCTTCATGCAGTCGGGTCTTCTCAGATAGAGCGAGTTCGAGATCGGTTACCCGCATACTGCGATCTGCTTTCTTCGCCACACCATCCAGTCGTTTCATTACCCGCCCCAATTCCTTGGTTTGGGCACCTGTTGATTGTTCTGCCGTAGTAGCTCTGATCTTCAGCAGATCTGCCATGAGGCTCTTCACCTCAACTTCATGTTGATGGTGCTCTTCTTTCCGGGCGAGCTTGAGTGCCAACAGCTGAGATCTGGCATCGTCACACTGCTGTTGCACCACCGCGACGTGTTCTTTCAGCTGCAAAAAGTGCCTTGCGTCAAAGGATTCCCCGTCCGCTGGCTCCGGAAAAGCTGCCACAAAAGCGGCTGCTGCGTCCGCTTGGGGTCGTGGCTTCATTGCGGGAACCTGTGCGATCTCGGGTCTTTTTCCTCTGGCCTTCGCTCTTCGGAGGGCTTCTTCCAGTTCAGCGATCCGTTTGACATAGCCTTCGGAAGAATCCACCGGTCTCGCCGCTGTCTGCTTCCCGAGAGTATTTGCCGATGTAGAACTTCCACCCTCCGGTTGTGCCGCAGTTTCCGTCACTGGTACTGGTGGTAAAAATGCTGTTCCTGCGCCCCCTCCCGCCGGATCATCCTCATCCCTCCGGGCCAACCGTCGATCGAGAGGCCTGCAAGCCCGCTCCAGCTCTACTCGCAATTGACGTTGATGATCAAGAAAAATACCCTGCATCTCTGCGACGAAGGCTTCCGATAAATCCAACAAAAGTGCCTCGTCCAGCATGCGTGTAGAGCTAGAGGGTTGCCGGTACCCCATCACTTCCGCTTCCAACAACTGCACCCTGGCGGTCGCAGTTGTAGCCTTCTCCGTCAATTGTTCCGTCAGCCGCAGGTGTTCTTGAGTTTGGGCGACAATCGCCGTCCTTGCTTCCTCCATATCCTGCTGTCGCCGTGCATCCATCTGTTGGAATTGTAACAACTGCTCCTGCAGCTGTTGATTGCGTTCGAGCAGCCTGGCATTTTCCTGGCGCAACCTCGCCTCATTCTCCTCCAGCTGCCCCTTCTGAAAACATTGGAGCAAGCGCTCCGCCAACCGTCGTGCCGTGACCAGATCATATGTCTCCACCGGCGAAGATAGCTGCAGCTCACCACTCCCCCTTGGGACTACACGGGTTTCCTCCTGACATGCCTGTCTCCCCGAACTGTCCTCCCGAGTGTGGACTGAGCTTTCCCCTTGCAAGGCCTCAGCGTCCGGGCGGGTTTTCTTCAACATTGCTCCTTCCGGCACAAGAGCCAACTTTCTTTTCAATAAACTGGCCATGCGGCTCGATGTTGCTGAGACCGCGGGCCTACTCCTCTGGCTGCCCTGTGGAACTTCTGCCGGAACCACCACCGCAGGTACTATCGCCGTAACCTCCACCGCAGGTACTACCGGAGTCACCTGGTTCCTTGGCATCAGAGCTCCCTCCGTTGTTGATCTTGCTGGTTCCACCTCCTTGGACTCCTTGTCCGAAGCATCGTCTGTGGACTCCTCCACCTCCACATACGACCCTGGGACTACCGGTTCCGCATCTGGTCCGAACAAAAGAAATAAGACTTGCCCCATCCGGGATGTTGCCGTTGGCTTCAAGAGCTTCTTGGCCACCTCCAGAATTCTGTCCGCCATCAGCTTCGCCCAGGGAACCGGTTTCCCTTGCTCCGCTCTCTGGAAATAGGTAAACTGGGCCTGTCCCAGTAGCTCTGCTTTCACCTTCTGCCAGAGTGCCTCCGCAATAAACTTGTAGCATGTCTTCTGCGAAGCATCCAGCTTCTTCATGTTGTACTCCCCCTTGCAACCTGCGCCGAGAGCTGCCTCCATGGCACTGCTGGTAAGCTTCGTGACTTTGCATGGACCATCCACCGGCAAGTGCAACCGGGCCGCTACCAGCTCCTTGCACAAGGTGAAAGTCTTTCCATACACCACGACCTTGCGCCCGCGTGCAAGCTGCGCCAAGATATCTTGCGCCAATGGATGAACTGGTGTCGTAGCCCATGGCAAACCCGCGAACTCCACCAGACGAGCTCGTGTCAGCCAAGACTGCACAGCCTCATCCCCAACAGGTAACGGATTGATCAGATGGAAGACCACCATAGCGGCGAGAAGCTGGGATGCGAGGGAGAAGAGTTCTGGAAAACAAAGAGTCGGAAATAAGCCCCCTTTTGCTTCCAAATTGCCTTTTAGATGCCCTGGTGAACTCCTTGTTTGCATGCAACGATCAAGTGTCCCATCATCCTGATAAAAGCCCCACTTCGAAGATTCAGTAGATTGCATGGCGGCGTCCTCGCTCCGCAACACGAAGCTTTGCTCCCACCGTTTCTCGGAATAAAGTGAGTGATACCACACGTGCGTACTAATAGCCCCCATCATCGGTTTCTCCACCGAAATGGCTACAAATGCATTTGAGATGATCTTGACAGGTGGTATCTCCGGAAATGGGTAAGGTGGCATGGGCCCTGTATATGGTCGGAGACGAAATCCATTTACCGGCTTCTGCAACAGCTCCCCCTGTAGTGTTCCTAATCGGAACGTGCCGTCACCATAACGCTCCACCACCCAATACGGACCTCCCCACCGTAACTTCAGCTTACCCGGATGTGGACCCATCCGAGTGTTAAACAATATCACGGCATCTCTCCGTTTGAAGGTCTTCTTCTTAGAATGACGGTCCACCCAGACCTTCCGTCTGTCCTGGACTACCTGTGCAAGATACGCACTGTTGAACCGCTCCTCACCCAGCCGATCCAGCTGTTCAATCCTCCGGTCTACGGACTCGTCCCAGCCCAATTTCTCTGCCGCTGCAATCCGCAGACTCGGTACTAGGAATTCCATGGGGACCACTGCTTCAACTCCGTAAACCAACTTGAATGGCGTGAACCCCGTCGCAACCTTATAGGAAGTCCGGAACGCCCATAATGCGGAGTAAAGTTTTTCATCCCAATCTGTCCGATTTTCATTGACCAGCTTTTTCAGAATGACTAGCAACACCTTGTTCGAGGACTCCGCCTGTCCGTTTGCCTGAGGGTAATACACTGTGGACTTCTTATGAATGATTAGGTGCCGGGTAACCAGTTCCCGTAACACCGCATTAAGGAAATGCCCACCTTGATCCGTGACGAGCTCAACCGGACATCCGTACCGTGTCATAATGGCTTCATAAAGGAATCTGGCCACAGCCTTTGCCGAATTATCCTTCAGTGCTCTGGCCTCCACCCATTTGGTACAGTAATCCGTCGCCACCAGGATATACCGGTTACCTGTCCTCCTCGCCGGCGGCGAAAACGGACCTACAAAGTCCAGCCCCCACTTCATGAACGGTTCGAGGGCCAGTATGGGATTATGCGGCATCCGGTCCCGACCTGATGGCTGGCCCAACCTCTGGCACACATCGCATCGTTTGACGAACCTATGCGCATCCCCCATTAATGTTGGCCACCACAGACCTCCTTGGAGTACCTTCCGTCCGGTTACTTGTCCTGCGAAGTGTCCACCGCTGATTCCTTGGTGAGCCTCTTCCAGGATGACCTCCTGCTCATGTGGGTACACACACCGTCGCAACACACCATCTAGCCCCTGCTTATAGCAATGATCCGGAAGTCTCTGCTCTTGAGCGCGAGCCGTTTCCGCTGGTCTCGCGACATTCCGTCGCGCATCTGGCCCGTGTCGACAAAGTGAAACATGTCGTCGTACCACGTCTTTGGAGCTGCCGGTACCACCGCCTCCAGTTCGAACAGCTGGGCATCCGAAAAATCGTCTTCCACACCCATCGGGTCTTCGCCAGATTCCAACCGCGAAAGGTAATCCGCTACGGCATGTGTACTTCCTGGTCGATGGACCACCGTGAAGTCGAACTCCTGTAAAAGCAGCATCCACCGGGCCAACTTTCCAGTGAGCTCGGGCTTGTGTACCAAATACAACAAGGCGGAATGATCCACATGAAACGTGAACCGATTCCCCAACAGGTAGTGACGAAACTTTGTTACGGAATAAATCATCCCCAATGCTTCCCGCTCCGTCGTAGAGTAATTCCGTTCGGCTTTTGACAACCTGCGACTTGCATAATACACCGGTCGGAACCACTTGCTTGTCGCTTCCTGCATGAGGACACTACCAATAGCCACGTCCGAGGCATCCACGAAGACATGAAACATCTTCGTCCAATCTGGCGGCTGAACCACCGGTGCTGTCGCCAACATCAGTTTGAGCCGTCGAAAAGCTAAGTCACAAGCAGGAGACCAGACTACCGGTACTTTGTTGAGTTGGTCATACAGTGGTGTCGCCACATCCGCCAGATACCGCAGCATTCGGCTGTGCCATTTAACCTGCCCTAGGAATCTCCCGAGCTGCTTACCGTTGCCAGGAACCTTGGCCTGCCGAATTGCTTCGACCTTCGCCGGATCTACCGCAATGCCTTCCGCCGAGATAATGCAACCCAGCAGCATACCGCTGCCCACGGCGAATGCACATTTCATAGGGTTCAGACACAACCGTGCCTCCCTACACCGGGTTAAGCATTTCTTCAGATGCTCAAGGTGCTGCTTGCGACTCCCGAAAACACTGAAATCGTCCAGAAATACCTGCATAAAGATTAGTAAATAATCATCAAATATTTCTTGGACCATGCGTTGAAATGTTGCCGGAGCATTCTTTAGCCCAAATGCCATCACCAGGAAAACAAATGCTCCCCACTCCGTGATGAAGGCTGTTTTCTCTCGATCTTCTGGTGCCATCTGCACCTGGTTATACCCACTGAAGCCATCCAGAAAAGAATACATCTCGTGACCTGCCACTGTATCCAGCATAGTATCATTAAACGGCAAGGGAAACGGATCCGTGATTGTCGCCGCGTTAAGCTTTCTGTAGTCAACACAGACCCACAACTTCAAATTCTTTTTCGGAACAATCACTATTGGCGAAAGCCACGTTGCACGGTCAACCGGATAGATAAACCCGACCTTTAGCAACCTGTCCAGCTCCTCCTTCACCCTCTGGGCATAGTTCGGGTTCATTCTATACCGTTGTTGCCGAACCGGTATCGCATCCTTCTGCAGATTGATCCTGTGCTGATAGAATTTGGGATCGATGCCGAGCAAATCTGTGTAGTCCCAGGCGAACACGTCTTTGAAGGATTTCAGCAATGTCTCCAATTTTCCCCGAAATCCTTTATCGAGCTTCGCACTGACACGGACGTTCTTTGGCTCCTCCTCCGTCCCGAGGTTAAGATCCAGCAGCTCGTCTTCTTTGACCCTCTGCGAGCGACGGAGTTCCTGCTCGAAAACTCTTTCCGCCTCCGCCACTCCCGCTTCGTCCGGCATGTCTCCTGTGCCTTCCGGTAGACTCCCTTCGACTGGTTCTTTCGTGGAACTGGATGACTCCTGCGTAGCCGAGGGAATCTGATGCTGATATTGCTTTAAAACGGCAACCACATCGACCTCGAACAAGCTTACCAGCTCCGTATTCCTACTGAAGTAGTCATCCTCCTCTTCGACCCCCATTCCGTCCATCATATGGATACCTTCCGCCATCGTCGGTCGGAATGGTGTCCTCAGCCCTTGTTTGGTATGTACCGAGAGCTTCAGCTTCTTTTTTCCTTTCCGAATGGTGATGCGGTCTGATTGCCAGTCTTGTTTCACACGGGCCTGCCGCAACCACGGTCTTCCGAGCAATAACGGGTATGACCCGCTAATATCCTCCATCCAGAGAATCACCGCAGCGATTTCAAACTTCACGCCGCAAACCTCCATTTTCAATCCACGGAGCAATCCTAACGGCTGCACTCTCCGTTGGTCTGCCATCCGAACGGCGAAGGGTGCTGATTCCCATTTTGTGATACCCAATGGCACCAGCATTTGTTCGGACAGGATGTTGACCCCAGACCCTCCGTCCAGCAACACCCCTCCCACACGGCTGTTCTCCAGTGTTACGGAAATTACCGGGACCGCTTCGTCAAAAACAGGAGGCTGTACTTCCGCTTCAGGCTTTGCAGATCCGTCTGACGACACTTCCATTGTTACCGCTTCCATCTCCGACTCCATCGCCCTGACTGGTTCCGTCCATTGTTTGATGAGAGAACTCCGGAAATTGGGTACCAATGCTAACAATTGCTCCATTGTCATGTGTATTTGCTGTTTCTGCAAATCCTGCCATAAATCATATGGTTCAACACCCTCCTCGCCGGTCATCAGGCTGTCCTTCTGACTGGTAGGTAGACAAGTCGCTTCTGGCTGCTCTCCTTGCAGGCGCCTTGCCACCTTCGCACCATTCTCCGTCACCGAGACTGCCTTGTCCGCGCTCGGCCTAGGTAACACCGTTGGGGTTTTCTGGACCCATTCACCGACCGTCGACCGCACCTTTTGTTGTGCCTGCCAGTCCAACGCCGTAGGTCTCCCCTTCTCTTGCGGGGCCTTGTATTCCCGCACCTTTTCCTGGGATCGTGTGACCACGAGCACATCTCCGCTCGCACTTCCTCCCACTTTGCCTTCAACAGGGACACCCGCCGGTACTTCCGGTACTTCTTCGGACGTCGGACTAGGCTCCTTGCTATCCTGTTGCTGACTGGCATCATCGCATTCGATAATCAGAACCGCATTCACTGCTGGTGTGGACTTGCCTTCTCCAGATCCCCGGATTGCTTCCTTTTCCGCCTTGTGGCGCTTGAATAATTCGCAATCTACCTTTCAATGTCCGGGTTGATTGCAATAAAAACATAGGAACGTCCGTTCCCCTGCTGGTTCATCTGCACCTGTTCCAGCCGTTCTCGGCCGCCAAGGTCTTCTCGCCGGTGCGGCGGCTGGTGCTGCGGCTGGTGCCGCAACTACCGCCGCCACCGCTGGTGTCGGGGCTATTCGTGCGTTATAGCGGCAGATCTCCGTGGTATGCGTCGCTGTTTGGCAAATCGCACACCACCGCTCATTCAAACCGCATTCCTCTGCTAAGTGTCCTGCATTCCGGCACCGATTACACCAAGTATCCTTGCGAACTTTTGAAGAGGACCCTATTCCACTATCCCGGCTTTTGGCTCCGGCAGCAGATCCTTCCGGAAATAACTTCCCTGCCGCTTTTCCAGCCTTCCGCCTCATGGAACGTTTGTCCTCCTCCTCATCCGACTGATCCGACTCCTCCTCATTATCGGTATCGGAGTCTCCCTCAGCCTCCTCATACTTCACTTTTCCTTTCCTTCCCTTGGAAGTAAACAGAACTTGTTCCGCCCTCACCGCTGCTTGGACGACTTCTTCCAATGAAAGAGCTTCCAGATCCAACGATGCCAGGGACCTTTTCAATCCTTTAATCAGCCCCTCCATGAAGTAAGCATTTTGGATGGGGACTGCCGGGGTAGTTGCTGCATCGAGGCGGCGGATCAACGACCGAAACCTGGCCGCATACGCCTCCACTTCTTGGTTCTTCTGTTCCAGTCTCCCCAGTTTGGCCAGGACATGAACACGGGTCTTGTCCTCCCGAAACCGGAGCAAAAAAGCATCCCGCAGTAGATCAAACGTGGCGAAATGGGTAGCTCCATATTGCGCGATCCATACTGCCGCCTACTTCTGCAGTGTCGGGATGAAAGTCGCCATCTTCATAAGATCTGTCGCCTGCACTGGTGGAGCCATATTCACCATCCATGCCATCTCAAATGACAGTATATGTGCATCCGCATCCTCCTTATCCCGTCCCGAAAACTTGGGGTACTTCACCGTCATCCTGGGTACCAGTGGTGGAATAGCCGCGCTACTTACCGCCGGAACTCCACCCCCGCCTCCGCCTCCACCGCCTCCACCTCCCCTACCGGGATCTGGTGACGGACCTGGGGCTCCGCTTCCTGCAGGCACACCACCCCTCCGTCTCCTGGGACTCGGTGGTGGGGAATTTCGCAACGGTGACGCTTCGTCTTCCGGAGGAGTACTTGTTAAATCGAACGGGCTACTGCGTCCGGAGGATTCGCCTTCCTCCTGAACACCGGAAACGACTGGACCTTCCTCTCCTGGGATCAGCGGAGGTGTGTCAGAGCGGCTACTACTCTCACTATCCGTGAAGAAGCCGAAGAGAAGATCACGTTGAGCCACATATCTGTCATGCCGTTCCTCGCGGGTTGTACGTGCCGATACTGGAGTTGCAGGCTCCCGAGGCCGTGCCGGAGAGCGCGATGTTCCCCCTGGCTCACTCCCAGCGTCATTCATGCGCTAGTCTACGCACCGAGGAATCAGAGTATTACAGATGGGGAGCATCCAACCTCTCCGGGGTATCCACCGCGACGAACATGGAAATCTTCCGTGGTCGCCAAAGTGTTAGCCCTCTCTACTCTGAAGACTAACTCGAAACGCACTACTGCGACAGATTTACATGCGTAATCGAACTTCAGAACTGCGTATGAAAATTCATAGAGTAGAACAGTGATCGACAGAATCATTCATGATAAAACAATAAGATAGATGCAATAGAATATCTGTATTACACTTCTCCGAGCAGTACAACACCGTACTCTCTGATACATAACAATGTTCCTCTTCTGATCACACTGATCCTTGCTCCGATCCTCATCAATGAGCCCCCTGAATGATCGCTCTCTTCTCTTTTATCTAACCGGCACACATAACTCCTTCACGGTTGCCGTGACGGTTGCCGTGCCTCGTCAGTTCTCCGCCTAGTCCTAGAACTTCCGTCTTTTCATATCTCACTATAAACTAGATACAACGTATTAATGATAATAATCTAAGGACTCCCCCCCTAGTTCCTCTTTGCTGTTGCTGCTTTTGCCCTTAACAAGTGTATCAAATCTTTCGGGCACTCTGTGGAAGGTTGATCTATGCTAGCCAGCACAAGCTACTTGTTGACACATCGTTTCTCATCGGCACAAGAGCAAGCACTTTCTTAGACAAGGACTGCAACTTTTGCCCCTCGTTATGTCAGCCTCTCATGCATTGTCATGCAAAATGAAAAACATGATTAACAACAATGGTCCATCATTGAAGGAGGATGTTTCCCCCTGAACAGTGGCGTGCAATGCTAATCCAACATCGGCAACAAAGGAGGAGATCAAACTAGAAGATGTGAAGGAGAGAGAGAAACCATAGCCAATTTGGAAAATTTATAGCTGCCATGGTTCCAGAGAGTGTAGCTCAGATTGGCACTGAGACAATTAGTCAGTGAGCAGTAAGCTTTTTAATTCAAAATCATCGTAACTGCCGTTCATCTTGACATGGCATCCCTTTAATCATGACTCTGTATTCAAGGATTCCACATGGGCCATGCAAAGTCCTTTTCGGGAGAAATCTAGCCGAATTCCGGTCAAAAAAGGGCGACAATTGGGCCTTCCTGGTTGGCCATCAAGGTGAGCTAGGGAGGCCATGTGAAGGTTTCCTGTGAGTGCTGGCCGAGGTTCTGAGTGAAGGGTTCTAGATTTTAGGAGGTCAGAGGTGGACGATCAGGATGTAATCCTGGCCAACCACAGCGACGTTTACAGAGTAGGGAAAGGGAGGCAGCAGGATGCCTTTCCCCCTCATAAAATGACGAGCGTGCAAGTAGCCCGCGAGCCATTTTATGACTGGGAAAGGCCAGCCCCCCCTTTCCCAGCCCACCATTGTCAAAGGCTTGGGGAGAGGGATTACAAGGTAACATGTGTACATTCAGAGATGGTAGCATCCGGGCATGTTGTTTCTAGCAGGTGATTTCAGGGAGGGCATTACGATGAGGAGGAAATTCTAATCGAAATGTCCAAATTGATATTCCCTCCACCCAAGACTATGACAGCTGATGGCTCCACATTAGCAATAGCTGACGAGCAAGTGCACCTAAGTTCATACTGGAATCCCTTAGGAAGACTCTTATCACCTGTCATTAGGCTTTACTCGATTCCCTACCTGTCAACTACCTGTATTCAATTCCCTCTCACCTTAGTATGTTCGATTCCTTTATGAAGAATCTTGCTTATGTGCGCCTGTATGTGCGTGCAAGAAAAAACACATCAACAGGACACACTATGTGTGTGTGCACATGTGCACATGCTCGCTCGTGCATGCAAGGGTCAATCATTTGTTACACTCCTTTTTCTCCATGATTGCATCACCTTCCAGAATATGAGAGGGGGAGGGGGAGGAGGTAAGAAATGAAAATCTAGAGAGGAAAAACTCAAGGGGAGGAGGGAAGGGGAAGATAAAGTAGAGGGAGATGCCAACAAGTATGGTGAGGGATCCAAGCGACCAAGCATTAGGTCGGGAACATATCCCTCAATTGCTATGTTTGTGGGGGATTGTAGGGAGGCAGAATGACATCTTTTTGGGAACCTTAAATTCTTGTCCTATCATCTCATCATTTTAGCAACCTTGGACTTTTAACTATGTTCCCGTTCGAAAATTTACAAAATCTTCTATAAACTCGTGTCCTTCATAAGAGGGGAAAGGCAAAGAGAGAGGGGGTGAGAGGGAGGAAGAGAGACTGAGAGACTTTAAATTAAAGAGATTTTCTAAAAACCAAAGAGAGGCAGAGAGTCATAAAAGGGATAAAAATAACTTTAAAAGGTTGAATTGAAGGGGCAACTAGATTCCAATGCTTAGACTACCATACCTTAAGCTTTATCTCATCAAGTACAAGAGTCTTACATATTTTTTGCTTGACTTGAGGGCCTTTACACATTCTATATATCCAAATCATTGAAAAATGGCTCTAAAGGCTACACATGTTATAGAATTTTGTTTGAAGAAATAGATATGGACAAGCCATTTGAGTCATTCAATTTCACTCAATTTACTAATCTAAATAGCCAAGACATAGGACCAATCTCATAAGCAAGTTGCAACAATAGGTGTGGGCTCTAGCTCAATTGCTTCTTGAGAGTATAGAAATCGATGTTTACTTTATGCAATTTTGTGAACTTTTTTCTATCACTTTTTTTTGCTCTAGACATTATGTTTATCTTAATTTATTTTGTGGACATGCTTTTAAGTAAACATTATTTTGAGAAAAGTATACTCTATCTCCTTATTCCTTTCACATGCTTTGAAATGATTTTGCATGCTCTTCAAGATCACATATAAAGTTATAAAGGAAAATAGGTTGAACATAACTCTGACATTGGTTTAGAGCATACCTCTAACATTGATCTCTAACTCTAGCATGAAGCACACAACTCCCACATTTATCTAATGCACCCGTTTTCTAGAGCAATCCTTGTACCTTGAAAATACTAGCCCCTTGATTGCCACTTGACTCTTTGACATACTTTTTGCAAGTGACAATGTTGACTCTAGCGGTCATGTGTACAATACTATCGATTTGGCATTGGGAAACATGCATCATTAAAAGATATATCTTTTAACTATTTGTAGAAAACTAGAAGGAGAGAAGAGGTGAGGACTTTGATAAAGCAACATTCATGCAACGTGGTAGGAGGAACCAATGGAGGAGAAGCCATAACAATGAGATACTCCAACACATCATGTATAGTATTGACAAACAACCTTACAAAATAAGGAGGCCCCTTGTGCTCCACACCTTACACACAAGGCACCACCTTACTATATATGCTACCAAGTCCTATCCAATGTTCCAATCACCTTAACTATCAAATCTTAGCACCCCCCTTAATATGAACTAAGAGAGGAGTATTGCACTACATCAAGTAATATATAAAATGCAAGAAGCCTTTATCAATAGGCTTATTACAAGGTTTTGGATAATAAGGAGACATGGTACAAGGACTAGCCATATTTGGTAAATAATTGATTAAGGTCCCTTCTTCCTTTTTTGTGGTGCACTCACTACTCAAGTGGCCATCTATCCTTTTATGCATAGGGTGCTTCTTGAAGCGTTTCCTTTCTGTAGTAAGCAAAAATCCCAAATGCTAGTGCCTACAAGAGAGAATCACACCAAATAACAGAAGTTTTTACTTTTGTGTGCATATGCAAAATTTTTGACACAACAAAGAAGTTTCTATATAGGTGGTCTGGCCACAGCGCCTTTGTGAGAATAGTCATCTCTGGTGCAGGTGGTGCAAATGCCATAGTAGTGTCTTCATCATTGGATTGGATGTTCAAGGTAAAGCTGGAACCTACCAAGTTATTATTTATTAACTTGCTATTAATCTCGGGTGTAGATGATGGCATTGTTGTTGTCTGGCCTCTTGTACGATAATTTTCCCTCATTTGATATCTTAGTCCTTTTGGGCTAAATTTATAGAGTCTACATCTTATGACAGAAGTTTTTAATTTTGTGTGCATATGCAAAATTTTTGACACAACAAAGAAGTTTCTATATAGGTGGTCTAGCCACAGCGTCTATCGTGAGAATAGTCATCTCTGGTGCAGGTGGTGCAAATGCCATAGTAGTGTCTTCATCACTAGATTGGATGTGAAAGCTAAAGCTGGAACCTACCAAGTTATTATTCATTTAGTCACATTGCAACAGTGGCGCATTGCATGCCACTATTCAGGGGGGAACGTCCTCCTTCAATGATGGACCATTGTTGTTCATCATGTTTTTGATTCTGCATGGCAATGCATGAGAGGTTGACATAAGGAGGGTCAAAACTTGCAGTCCTTATCTAAGAAAGTGCTTGCTCTCGTGTCGATGAGAAACGATGTGTCAGCAAGTAGCTTGTGCTAGCTGGTATCAACCTTCCACAGAGTGCCCAAAAGATTTGATACACTAAAAAGATGCTAATCACAAGGCTTCTCCTATATCACTAACACTTTTGACAGTGAGTCTATGGTAATCAGAGTCCAACGTTCTATTGTCAAGTGCACAAGGGTAACCTCAAGATCTCTCTCTTAATGGCTCCAAAGAGGTCCTACCTTCTGAGTTAATGTTTATTCCTAGTCCTCCATACCCTTAAAACGTTCTCCTCTTGAGGTACTCTCCTATTTGTAGTACAAACGCTTTGCAAGAAATATGGGACATTAAAAAAGCCTTGCGCTCCAATGAGGAGCAGCATTGCTGGTTTATTCAAGAAGTTTTCCATTTCTAAAGGCACCTATAGTTTTAGCTTCTAACATTCTAAGGTAGAATGAGTGTCTTACTCTACCCTTCTGTCTCAATCCTCCCCTTCCTACAAAGTAGGATAGAGAACAAACATCGCTTTGTAGTCTAGTTCTAAACTCATTGCACTCTTCCTTTTGTAGCAGAATGACCCGTGAATGTTACTAGTTCTCTCTCTCTCTCTCTCTAAGGAATTGTTAAAAGAATGATTGTTTTTTGGAATTCTATGATCCAAGGCTTAAAAAGCACTTAGACTAAACCTTATAGCATGTTGTAAGATATAGGTGCTTGAGAAAAATGACTTTTTTAAGGGGGGGTGGGGGGTTTAAAAACTAGTATTATATATAAGCAAAAATGAAGTACAACATCAAAAACAAAAAGTGCAGCCTCCTAGAGCAGGAAGACAGAATCAAAATGGTCTGAACATCTCAGCCCATGAGGGCTAAATAGACCTGCCAGAATAATGAGCTCTTTCTACCAAAGTAGCCAAAAGTTCTACACAGACTCCTCCAAAACCTCTTCAAAGAAAGAGCCTACATCATGGGTCTTCTGAAAAATAGGATTATTTTGATGTTCCAGATGTTCAATGCTAGAACCATTTGCCAGATATTCAAGAGAGTATTCAACTTCCATTTATCACCAAAGAGGGCTTGCTTCAAGGTATGGTGAAAACTAACACATGCGATCAAACCATCTAAACACACTTCTTCAAACTCCACGGACTACCACACATTCCCAAAATGAGACCCCTTTTTTGCTATTACAAAGGAAACATAAAGGAGAAACTTCAAGATTGCAATTCGAAGTCTAATCCTACACGAAAATTCTCCCAAAATAATCTTCCAAAACTGTGCTATAAAGGAGGGATGTTGGCAAGCTCCGTTCACCCCGAAACAAGTTGACTTTACAACCCACAACATTGTAACTAGTCTCTTGCAGGTAATGCATGAAAAATCAAACCAACAAAAAATAATGCTTGAAAGAGTGACATGAATGTTAATAAATGAATAATGTTTTTGAAAGTTTTACATCATAATGTTTTGTGTTCTACTTCTTTGGGCTTTTATGGGACACGTTGTAAAGTAGTGGCATACAATTCAAAACCTTATAAGATGGTGTGGCTTTCCAAACATGCATTCTTCTAAGCTTCCAAACTGACTCACCGTCAAATGTAGCATGAGAAAACTAATGCTTTTGAGAAATAGATGCAACCCATGGGTTAAATGGATCTTTTAAGTTTCTTAAAGAAACTATGAGCCAATCGACTTTAAAGAAGTCTAATATATCCAAGCAAGGGAGGATTTTGGTTAGGTAAATATCAGCGTGAGGTAATGGACTCAAGATAATGAGGACATAAGACCAGAATCTATCAAGGTTTCCTATAGCATCCAACTCAATGTATCTTGGTGATTTGGTTATATAAGCAAGACATGGCATCACTAGCGAGGGTAATGTTTGTTGAGCTTGGACATGAGCCCTGAGCAATTTCCAATGACTAGGTGTGTCTTTTTGGAGTGGAACACCAACACCTACATGGTAGCTATGCCCTTGCCGAGACCTTGATAGAAGCGAAAGTGCATCTCACATATTCCATTTTAACGCGCAAATTATGTACTACTGCTTGGAAATTCTGTAGAAAAGGGGGAAGTGAAGAGTGTAAAATTAGCAGTCCTATCAAAAGCAAAAAGTAATTCCCATATTAGTTTGGGAATTCTGCCAAATGGGAAGGAAACTGAATCTCATTGTGAATTGCAGATGGGCAGTGAGTGCCGATGGGGACTACCAACAAACACTGAGGTTTGGTGCAGCATGGGATATATTTGGATGATCTAGCTAATAGTGGATGGAGGGGACAACTCTTGTGCGTACGGGGCTAGAGTGTGCTCCAAGGTGATTGGATGACATGAAAGTTCCATAATCCTTCATTTTGGAAGAGAGGAGAAAAAATTTAGCTTTAGGGTTGAGTTTTATGGGAGGATGGTCATATTTAAATGACAAGCCATCTTTAGCGTACCCCAAAATCATCCATGCTATATTATATTTAGCTCTTCTTCACCTTCCAACCAGGATAATTGCGATCCAGGCTGCCTATCACTGTAAAAGAGGTGCCCTTCTCCTACCTCTTGATCCTCTGCTTTCTTCATTTCCCCACTGCTTTTTTGCAACGTGGCTTTTCACAGAGGGGATATTATGATGTATTTCCATTCTCGTTCAAATAACCAGGGTGATCCAACTGTCCTTTTGCTTTGTTATATGCTTTGTGGTTGTATCAGCTCAAATATGATTTGCAAGTTTGTTTGGCTACTTAGGATCAGATAATTGATCACTTTCCTACTCCATGTATGCATTTCCCTTTTCATCCATAACATTTTACATAGTACGAGTGTAATATGGTCCAGATTGGTAGACCTATAAATTGTGACATTTGATGCGACTACATTTGTAGGTTTGGGGACTGGGGCTTGGGAAGCTCTTGCAGTCGATTCAATTGCAATCATTAATCAATTCCCTTGTTTTACATCCCAATGAGCAGTCATTTTATGCTGGGACAACAAATTGGAAAATATTTGTTCGAGTTGTGAATCAATGGCCATTATGTGTATCTAATATTGATATTAGTGGTCTTTTCCCTGAATATCTCGCTTGTGAAGATAGTGGGAGAGAGGGAAGGAGTCTCACTTGCGGCTTTCTCACATACACAATGGGGGAATACACACAAAGGTGGAGGCTGAAAACAGTTTTCCTCTTCTTAGTTGTGTAAGCCAAAAGAACTCAAGTACAAAGAAATAGAAGAACCCTATATGTAGGTCTCAAACCAAACTCAACTAACTAAGGTGGCATACTAACTGAGCCACAAACTAGAGTAGATAATGATAGCTACCATCCAGCTATTATTCATGGGCGGTGTACCAACCGGATCTGCAGCTAACAAGTCGGTGACATAAATGCACAACGGTCACCCTGGCATATCGCGAGTGGAGCTCGATATCTCAACACTCCCCCTTGAGCTCAATCCAAATTCCTGCACACCAAGCAGGTCTCTGAACTTGCACTGCTTCTCTGCACCCAATGCTTTCGTGAATATGTCAGCTACCTGATCCTCTATGCTGACATAAACTAGATCAATAAGACCTAGTAAAACCTTCTCCCACACATAGTGATAATGCACCTCAATGTGCTTTGTTCTAGCATGAAAGACTTCTCATGTTGTCACAATAAATGACAACTAGACCATCTGTAGACTGATGCATATCATAAAGTAGCTTATGCAACCAAGCTACCTCACATGCACCCATTGCTGCACCCCTGTACTCAGCCTCTGTGCTCGACAAGGCAACTGTAGGCTATTTCTTGCTACTCCAAGTGACTGCAGCACTCCCAAAAGAGAACACATATCCATTGGTAGATCGTCTATCAGAAATACTACCAGCCCAATCAGCATCAGTGTATCCATGCAACTGTATCTGAACCCCAGCCTCATAAAATAGTCCATACTGCAATGTGGACTTCACATACCTGAGTATGTGTCTAGCCACATCCAAATGCAGTTTCCTTGGAGCCTGCATAAACTGACTTACCAATCCAACAACATAGCTTAGATCTGGCTTGGTAATAGTCATATAAATCAAACTTCCTACTATGCGTCTGTACATAGTAGGGTCTTCCAAAAGCTCACTTGCATCTGTGCTCAGCTTCACATTCTGCTCCAAAGGAATTGAGATAGGCTTACAGCCTGTCATCCCATATTTGGACAGCATGTCCAATCCATGCTGCCTCTGCAAGAGTTGTATCCCACTTGGTGATCTAATCACCTCAATGCCCAAGAAATAGCACAGCTCTCCCAAATCCTTCATCTCAAACTTCTGCCTCAATAGCATTTTCACATGAAGGATATCTTCATCACTATCACCTGTGATGATCAAATCATCAAAATAAATGACAAGCAGCATAATACCTTTCTCAATTTTTCTCACATAGAGTGAGAAATCTACCTTGGAAATCTGAAAGCCAATAATGACAAGATACTGTCCTATCTTGTTAGACCATGCTCTAGGTGCTTGCTTCAAGCCATACAAGGCTTTCTTCAACCTGCAAACAAACTCAGGATGAAGAGCATGAACATAACCTGGTGGCTGCTCCATAAAGACCTCTTCTTGCAAATCACCATGCAAGAAGGCATTCTTTACATCTGATGTAAAGATCATCCCTTTGATGCAGCCATAGCAATGGCTACTCTTACGGTTGCCATCCTTGCCACCGGAGTGAAAGTTTCTTCATAATCAATGCCATATGTCTGTGCATACCCCTTGACCACTAATCTTGCCTTGTATCTATTCACAGAACCATCTGCATTGTGCTTAATCTTATAAACCCACTTACAGCCAATTGCATTCTTGTCTTTAGGCAAAGGCACCAATTCCCATGTAGCATTTTCTTCCAAGGCATCCATTTCTTCATCCATGGCTTTCTCCCATTTTTCATTTCCCATGGCTTGCTCAAAAGAAGTGGTTTCTGGTTCCTGTATCACTTTGACCATATAAGCATAGTGAATGGCTGTAAATCCATCATATTTCAGCCTATCCACAGGATACCTAACCCTGGTGGTAGACTTGTGCAAAATAGGTTCACTTCTAGGTGCTCTCAAAACATCCCTGGTCTTCCTTACTCCAGGTGTAACAACAGAAGGAATACCCAACTCATCATCAATGCTCTGTTCTGACCCACTGGATTCACTATCCACATAAGAGTGACCTGCATTCACATCAAACATGGGCTGATCTACCTTCTCTTTTCCTTTTCGTGATACCTGCGTACCACTATCTGCATTGCTTTGAGGAGATTCTCCTGATCTTAATTTGCATGTCCATGGCAAAGTATGTGAACCACTGCTAGAGGACACTGTACGTCCACTGATATTTTGTGACTGTTGCATTGAATTCTATGCAGCATTAGCATTTTGTGCATCTACATCTATCATCACATTTATTGGTTTATACCAGCTGCTCATCTCATCAAAAACAACATCTCTGCTCACTGTGAACTTACGTGTAGAAGGGTTATAGCATCTATACCCTTTCTGCTGCAGAGAATAACCAATAAAGACACACTTCTCAACTTTTGGATCCAACTTGGACCTCAACTCATCTGGCACATGGACATAGGCAATGCAACAAAAAATTTTCAAATGAGAAATTTCTGGTTTCCTACCAGTATACATCTCCTCTGGCGTCATGCCATGTATTGCTGCAGTGGGAGTCCTGTTCATTATATAAACTGCTGTAGCAACTGCTTCAGCCCAATAATAATCTAGTAGATCTTTTTCATTTAGCATAGCCCGAGATACCTCTCCAATATGCCTGTTTTTCCTTTCTACAAGTCCATTTTGCTGTGGGGTATGACTGCATGAATATTGGTGCTTTATGCCATGCTCCTGCAGGAACCTTGAAAACTCAATTGAGAGGTACTCTCCCCCTCCATCTGACCTTAAGCATTTTATTTGTAGGCCTGTTTCTTTTTCAACCATAGCTTTAAAAGCTTTGAAGTGCCCAAACACTTCACTTTTCTTTTTCATAAAATACAGCCAAACTTTTCTGTTGAAGTCATCAATAAAAGTGACAAAATAGTGACAACCTCCAATAGATGCAGCTTTAGTAGTCCACACATCAGAGTGGATTAATTCCAATGGCTTTTAACTCTCTTGAACATGCCTAGGAAAAGGTTTCCTTGCCTGTTTCCCAAATCGACAGGCTTCACAAACCTTGTGCATTTCTGCAACCTTGAATTTAGGCAATCCTGCAACAATATTTTGGGCTTGCATTGATTTAAGTCGCTGTATATTAACATGACCAATGCGTTTGTGCCAGATATCAATATCTGCAACTACACTGGTCCCATGTGCAAACATTGCTGCACTCAATTCGGGCATGTCCACATTTAACGTAAACATCCTCCCCTTCTTCTTTCCTTTTGCTATCAAGCGATCGTTATTTTTCATATCCTCAACAAAGCATCTATGAGGATTAAATCTGACCTGCAAGCCCTGCTCAACCATTTGACCAACAGAAACCAGGTTCTTGGTGATGTTTGGGACATGAAATACATCAGACAGGTATTTCTCTTTCCCATCCTGCATAGACAAAGGAATTTTACAAATCTACACAATAGGATGTGCAGTATCATCACCAGTCTCTACAAATCCTGGTTTTTCCATTTTCCTTGTATCTTGCATCCATTCTGCATGACCTGTCATGTGGTTTGATGCACCTGAGTCAACATACCACACATCATTTCGTTCTTCTGCACTTATCACAGAATTGGTCATATGCTGCACCATATATAGATGCTCATTTCTGTCATCACCCTGTCTACTGGAAGATGCATAATTGCCTTGCTACAACTTTCCATTCATAATGTCATTCTGCTTTTTGTAGTAGTCCTTAGCCATATGACCCATTTTACCATAGTAGTAGCATTCAACATTGCTGTTTGCATTTTGGCCTCTCTACCATCCACCACCGCCTCTTTGGCTCCCCCTCCATGGGGGATAGTTAATTGTATAGCCAGGGAAGACTATGTGTCCATGACAACAACAAAATATTAAACATCGGATTTAAGGAACATGCACCTCCCAAAGATAGATTTTATTGGAAAGTTTCCCCTAGCCATGTAAACACCATCGTACATGCAAGCAAGTGGTACAATCAATTCAACAGGGTAGCACCTATCAGCTTGAATTTGCTCTGAGACAGAACCGATCCATCTAAACCTCACCTCGGATACTTTTGCAAACTCAAGACTACAACGTCACTGTATTGAAACGAGTGCAATGAAGATTACAACATGTGGATGTGCCTAGTACGCTACTCACTTGGAAGTAACGTATAGTAAATATATGATGGTGATCGCTTGATTGGCAAAGGCTCATTTCCATCAAAGTATTGCTCTTTCTCCATCAAGCCGAGCTTAAAAGAGTGCCAATTACCTTATCCAATGCCCAAAATAAAACCTCGCCACTGCCAACTGCACCATTCCATTGTATTTGTGAGGCTACCAAAGAATGATGTCCCAAACAGACCAATCCATTGTGGGGGTAGCAACAATTCAAGCGACAGGGGAGATGGTGTCCGGTGGCGAGGTCCCAACAAGCTAATCCAGCATCGACAACAGAGGAGGAGATGATCAGAGCCTCTTTGGGAGAAGCTAGTGTGCTAGAGGGGATGGATCAAACTAGAAGATGTGAAGGAAAGAGAGAAACCATAGCCAATTTGGAAAATTTATAGCTTCCATGGTTCCACAGAGCGTAGCTCGGACTTGGCACTGAGACAATTAGTCAGTGAGCAGTAAGATTTTTAATTCAAAATCATCATAACTACCATTCATCTTGACATGACATCCCTTTCATCATGACTCTGTATTCAAGAAGTCCACACAGGCCATGCAAAGTCCTTTTCGAGAGGAATCTGACCACATTCCGACCAGAAAAGGGCGACAGTTTGTGATTCCACACCCCACACGCACACTGTGTGAGCTCCTGGGCATTACTATAAGTTTTCCACTGTGTGTGGCCTCTATTGGGCCATGTTTAAAAAAAGCAGTGGGGAAATAAAGAAAGCAGAGGATCAAGAGTTAGGAGAAGGGTGCCTGTTTTACACTGACAGGTAGGCTGCATCAAAATTCTCCTGGTGAGGAGGTAAAGAAGAGCTAAATATAATATAGCATGGCTGGTTTTGGGGTATGCTAAAGATGGGTTGTCATTTGAATCTGACCATCCTCCCATAAAACTCAACCCTGCAACTAATTTTTTTCTCCTCTCTTCCAAAATGGAGGATTATGGAACTTTCATGTGACCCAATCACCATGGAGCACACTCTAGCCCCGTACGCACAAGAGTTGACCCCTCCATCCACCGTTAGCTAGATCATCCAAATATATCCCATGCTGCCCCAAAACCTCAGTGTTTGTTGGTATTCCCCATCGGCACTCACTGCCCATCTGCAATTCACAATGAGATTCGGTTTCCTTCCCATTTGGTAGAATTCCCAAACTAATATGGGAATTACTTTTCACTTTTAACAAGACTGCCAATTTTGCACTCTTCACTTCCCCCTTTTCTACAAAATTTCAGAGTAGTAGTACACTCATTTGAGCATTGAAATGGAATATGTGAGACGCACTTTCACTTCTAGCAGGGTCTCAACAAGGGCATAGCTACCACGTAGGCATTGGCGTTCCACTCCAAAAACACACCCCTAGTCATTGGAAATTGATGAGGGCTCATATCTAAGCTCAACAAACATTACCCTTGCTAGTCGCCATGTCTTGCTTATATAACCAAATCACCAAGATGCCTTGAGCTAGATGCTACAGGAAACCCTGATAGACTTCTGGCCTTATGTCGTCATTATCTTGAGTCCATTACCTCACGCGTATACTTACCTAACCAAAAGCTTCCCTTGCTTGCATATATTAGACTTCTTTAAAGTCGATCGGCTCATAGTTTCTTTAAGAAAGTTAAAAGATCCATTTAACCCATGGGTTGCATCTTTTTCTCAAAAGCATTAGTTTTCTCATGCCGCATTTGACAGTGAGTCAGTTTTGAAGCTTAGAATAATGCATGTTTGAAAGCCACACCATCTTATAAGGTTTTCAATTGTATGCCACTACTTTACAATGTGTCCCATAAAAGCTCAAAGAAGTAGAACGCAAAACATTATGATGTTAAACTTTCAAAAACATTATTCATTTATTAACATTCATGTCACTCTTTCAAGCATTATTTTTTGTTGGTTTGATTTTTCATGCATTACATACAAGAGACTAGTTACAATGTTGTGGGTTGTAAAGTCAACTTGTTTCGGGGTAAACGGAGTTTGCCAACATCCACCCTTTATAGCACAACTTTGGAAGATTACTTTGGGAGAATTTCCATGCAGGATCAGACTTCGAATTGCAATCTTGAAGTTTCTCCTTTATGTTTCCTTTGTAAGAGTAAAAAAGGGGTCTCATTTTGGGAATGTGTGGTAGTCCGTGGAGTTTGAAGAACTGTGTGCAGATGGTTGGATCGCATATGCTAGTTTTCACCATACCTTGAAGCAAGCCCTCTTTGGTGATAAAGGGAAGTTGAATACTCTCTAGAATATCTGGCAAATGGTTCCACCACTGAACATCTAGAACATCGAAAATTCTTGCAAAGCATTTGTACTACAAATAGGAGACTACCTCGAGAGGAGAATGTTTTAATGGTATGGAGGACTAGGAATAAACATTAACTCAGAAGGTAGGACCTCTTTGGAGCCATCAAGAGAGATATCTTGAGGTTACCCTTGTGCGCTTGACAATAGAACGTTGGAATCTGACCCTTATTACCTTCTTGTTTCCAGACAGTAGAAAGCAATGAGCACTACCGTAGACTCATTGTCAAAAGTGTTAATGATATAGGAGAAGCCTTGTGATTAGCATCTTTTCAGTGTATCAAATCTTTCGGGCACTCTATGGAAGGTTGATCTATACCATCTAGCACAAGCTACTTGCTGACACATCGTTTCTCATCGACACAAGAGCAAGCACTTTCTTAGATAAGGACTGCAACTTTTGCCCCTCCTTATGTCAGTTGCTCATGAATTGCCATGCAGAATCAAAACCATGAATAACAACAATGGTCCATCATTGAAGGAGGGTGATTCCCCCTGATTAATGGCGTACAATGCACCACTGTTGCAAGGTGACTCACAAGTCCCAACCTACACTAGTATGGCATTTGCACCACTCGCACCAGAGATGACTGTTGTCACGAAGGCCCTGTGGCTGGACCACCTATACAGAAACTTCTTTGTTGTGTCCAAAATTCTGCATATGTGCACAAAAGTAAAAACTTATGTCATAAGACATAGACTCTATAAATTTAGCCCAAAAGGACTAAGATATCAAATGAGGGGAAATTACCATACAAGAGGCTAGATAGCAACAATGCCATCATCTGCACCCGAGATTAAAAGTGAGTCATCATCAGAGAAAACCAGACAGCTGACTCCTTTGTGATGTGCAACCCAGGTCCCTGGTAGGTTCCAGCTCGAAACCTTAGAATTTAGCCATGGGGAAGAGTTAATTGTATAGCCAGGGGAAGACTACGTTACCATGATAACAACAAAATATTGAACATCAAACTTAAGGAACATGCACCTCCCAAAAAAAGATTTTCCCAAACAAGCCACCCCCAGCCATGTAAACACCATTGTACGTGCAAGCAAGTGGTACAATTGATTCAACAGGGTAGCACCTATCAGCTTGAATCTACTCTGAGACAAAATGGATCCATCTAAACATCACCTGGGATACTTTTGCAACCTCAAGACTACAACGTCACTGTATTGAAATGAGCGCAACGAATATTACAATGTGTGGACGTGCCTAGTACACTACTCACTTGGAGTTCACATATAGTAAATATATGACGGCGATCCCTTCATTGAAAAATGCTCATTTCTGTCAAAGTGTCGCTCTTTCTCCATCAAGCCGAGCTTGAAAGAGTGCCAATTACCTTATCCAATGCCCAAAAGAAAATCTCGCCGCTGCCAACCGTGCCATTCTGTTAGATTTGCGAGGCTACCAGAGAATGATGTCCCAGACAGCCCAATCCATTCTGGGGTAAGCACAATTCAAGCGACGAGGTAGATGGTGTTTGGTGGTGAGGTCCCAACAAGCTAATCCAGCATTGGCAACAAAGGAGGAGAGGATCATAGCTTTTTTGGGGCAAGCCAGTGTGTTGGAGGGGATGGATCAAACTAGAAGATGTGAAGGAAAGAGAGAAACCATAGCGAATTTGGAAAATTTACAACTACCATGGTTCCACAAAGCATTCTGGGAGGAATCCAATCGGATTCTAACTAGAAAAGGGCGGCAATCGACCCTTCCTAATTGGCCATCAAGGTGAGCTGGGGAGGCCACATGGATGATTCCCGTGAGTTTTGGCCGAGGTTTTGAGTGGAGGATTCTGGGTTTTAGGAGGTCAGAGGTGGACGATCATGATGTAGTCCTGGCTAACCACAGCGACCTTGATGAAGTAGGGAAAGGGAGGCGGTGGGACACCTTTCCCCCTCATAAAATGGCGAGCATGTAGCTAGCCCATGGGACGTTTTATGAGCGAGAAAGGCCAGCCCCCCTTTTCCCAGCCCGCCATCATCAAAGGCTTGGGGAGAGGGATTACAACCTAACACGTGTACATTCAGAGATGGTAGCATCCGGGCATGTTGTTTCCAGCAGGTGATTTCAGGGAGGGCATTATGATGAGGAAGAAATTCTGATCAGAATGTCCAAATTGATATTCCCTCCACCCAAGACTATGACAGTTGATGGCTCCACATTAGCAATAGCTGATGAGCAAGTGCACCTCAGTTCCTACTGGAATCCCTTAGGAAGACTCTTATCGCCTGTCATCAAGCTTTACTCGATTCCCTACCTGTCAACTGGTTGTATTCGATTCCCTCTCACCTTGCTATGTTCAATTCCTTTAGGAAGAATCTTGCTTATGTGCACGTGTACGTGCGTGCAAGAAAAAACACATCAACATGACACACTGTGTGTGTGCACATGTGTGCATGCTCACTCGCGCATGCAAGGGTCAATAATTTGTTACACTCCTTTTTCTCCACGATTGCATCACCTTCTAGAATATGAGAGGGGTAGGGGGAGAGGGAGGTGGTAAGAAATGAAAATTTAGAGAGGAAAAATTCATCACACTCCGGCCCATTTCGTAGGTGATGGGCATCTTGCGCTCTGCTACTCCATTTTGCTATGATGTATGTGGTAGGGGTTTCTGCCTCTTGATCCTGTGACTTTTGTTGTAACTCTCAAATTCAATTGATGTGAACTCTCCATCTCTGTCTGATCTCAACTTCTTCACCTTCTTCCCCGTTTCTTTCTCGACCATTACATGCCATTCCTTGAACCGTAGGAACCACCCAAAGCTTCCGTCTCCATCTTTTCGCAGAGATCCATGTGAATGAGCTCTAGAGGAGCCTTTGCCCTGCTGGCCTCTTTAGGAAAAGGCTGCCGATGCTGCTTGCCCATCATGCAAGCTTCACATACATCGGTCAGATCTGAAATTTTGGATAGGTCTGCAATCATTCCACTTTTATGCATCTCCTTCAAAGAACTAAGGTTTAGATGACCAAACCTCTCATGCCATAGCTTAGTGTTCTTCACATCGGCTCGAGCACTGAAAGCTGAGAGTTCGTAGATGTTGTTGCATCGTGTACCTTTACCAATGACCTTCCCTTGAAGATCCAAGATCTGTGCACCAGTCTTATCGAATTGAACTTTGAGGTCCCGATCCATGATCGGAAAAATGGACAAGTTCCTCTTGATATCTGGCACATAAAGAACATCGAACAACTGTTTTACAACTCCATCTGACTTGAGAGCAATCGTACCTTTTCCTCTTGCTGGACATTTCGCATCATTGCCGACTGCTACCAAGATGTCATTCCCTATCGGCTATAGAGAGGTATACCAGTCCTTTCGACTGGTCATGTGGCGCGATGCACCACTGTCAATAATCCAAGGTTCATCCTCAGGTACATGAACTGCCTCCGTGCAAATCTCCTCAATTGCTACAAACATCTCTACTAGAACTACCTGCGCGCTGTTGCTGGACTCTTTCTTTACTCCGTTCTCATCTGCAATCTTCTTTCGTCACTCATTCTACTTGTGCCCTGCCTTGTTGCAATAGAAGCACTTGATCTTCTTCTTTCTCTTTTTATCATCAAAAGAAGATGGGTTACCAGAGTCCTTACCCTTACCTTTCTTTGATTCGGTCCAGAAAGACGAATCTTCTCCAGTCCTCGTCTTTTTATGCATCTCCTCCTCCAGAAGCATTGCACTGAAATCCTCAAAGTTGAGGGACGGATTTCTGTTCTACGTATTCAGCACCATAACAAGACCATCGTACTTTGGTGGGAGAATCTGTATGCACCTTCGTGCTAGATTCTCACTGGTGATGGTGATGCCAATCGTAGTCATCTGATCACACAGATTCTTCACCTTGGTGATGAACTTCTCTGTCGCTTCAGACTCATAAAGTTTCTCATTCGCG